>NC_051066.1:94897904-95057404 GCF_004664715.2 Peromyscus leucopus | reverse complement strand
CTGCCACTAGTTCTTACCTCTATGAAATCCTCAGCCTAAAGGGCGAGTTCCTGTTTCTTCATGTTTTATATACCTTTCTCCGCTCTGCCATATTACTTCCTGGGATTAAAGGCATGTGTGCTTCCCAAGCAAAGGCATGAGATCTCAAGTGCTGGGATTAAAGGTGTGTGCCACCACTGCCTGGCTCTGTGTCTAATCTAGTGGCTGACTCTGTCCTCTGATCTTTAGGCAAGTTTTTTAGGGTACACAATATATCACCACAGTGGTGTACGTGAGTTGGAGGAATAAAACTCTTTCACATGAATTTGATATACTCAATAGTTCCTGCAGAAAATTCAAGGTTCTGTGAAATCATTGCTTGAGTTTCTTTAGCCATTTTTCACTGAACGTACTGAAGCACATTTGATTATAACAAAAGTCACAAATAAAGTCAGTAAAATTCATGTCTCAATTTAAGTAGTCAAGAACAGTTAGACTCAATGCCCTGGGCATTCTAGAAAAACAACCAGTGATTGGCTACTAGTACTTAGAAGGAATTTTAGTTTTTTGAAACAGTTTCATCTAGCTCAGGCTAGCCTTAAACTTTATTTGTAGGTGGGGATGTCCTTGAACTCCTGCTCTTCATTTCTCTACCTTCCAAGTTCTTGAGTTACTGGTGTGTGTCATCACATCCAGTCCCTTTGGGGATGTTTGGTAAAGTCAGGCAACATGTTTTCAAATCTTCCCCAGGACAGTTTGAACTTCAGCACAAGATTAATGTAAATACAACAGGAAATAACTGCGATAGCACAACCCTATATTTTTTAAAAAAGGTTTTTTTTTGTGTGTGTGTGGATTTGTATACACTAGTAAAGTGCTGTGGAGGTCAGAAAAAGGTGCTGGATCCTCTAGAGCTGGAATTACAGGTTGTAAGCCACCTGATATGGACTCAAGGTCCTCTGGAAAAGTAGAAAGTGCTCTTAACCACTGAGCCATTTCTCCAATCCACAAACCCTCTCCTGCTTGGCCAAGAGATGACGTAGACCTCAGGAATCTGGTCACTGAGCACTACTTTAGCTAAATCTGCATAAGACCATGCATTTGCTGGTAAGATGCTTAGTCATCCCAGGGCCCTATGGCCAACGTAATCCATGCACTGCCTGATCATGTAATTTGCGTGTAGCGTGATCACATAATCTATGAGCATGCATGGCATAGCTACATAAGCCTTTATGTGCATGTGCAGGGGAATCTATAATTCCCTCTCATCCCTCTGCCCCTTTTTCTTCCTGCACGGTCATTTCCATAGGCCTAAGCACCTCCTTCTGTTAAGAAACTTTTCTGGCACAGTAAACAGCACCACTTAATGAATAACATTGTGCCGCTTAATAAATAACACCTGCCATTTGGGGGGGGGGGCAGAGTTTACCCAGACAGTTTTCATTAACTGTAATTTGAAAGATGACAGATTTGAAATACTTTGTGTTTTTACTTCTCCTCAAGTCAAGGTTCTACTGAAGAGTATACAAAAATCTACCTTCCTGGTATATAAATTCTTAGATTTTGGTTTTGTTTTTTGGTTGCTAGGAGGTTCAAATACAGAGCATTATACTTGTTAGATAAGCCCTCTACCACTGTATTACATCCTCAGCCTTAGTTCTTGAGAACTTAGTGTTGGTCTAGTGCTTAGAGTCTTAGGGCGGATAGCTTCACAGAAGCTGGTTGGAGAGCCTAATAGGCGATTTCTCCATCTTCTGCAGCTTTTCAGTAACACAGACACTCATGGGGGTTCTTCAAAGCTTCTTCAGCTTATCAGATATCCTGCCAGAACACAGAGGTAAGCCAAGAGGTCAGTGTGGTCATGAATCAACAGGTTTGGGAAGATACCATCAGTTAGATGTCTGCTTTAGGCAAGGTATGAGATCACCCTTAGAGTTATCTATGTATACACAGGTTCAAGCAACAATGTAAATGTACACAGAAACCATTAAGGCTAGTTTTCAAGAAAATGACAAACGTAGCTAAATACAATTATGTTAATACCCCACCCCACCCCTGGTCAAGGGGGCAAGTCAGTTGTCTTTTGCTTTTTTAATTTTTTTCATTTATTTTTATTTACATGTATATAAGTACATGCCTTGTGTTGGTGTCCTTGAAGGCCAACTGGCAGTGGTGGCTGAGGAAGCTGCCTGACTTCCATTTTGAAAGCACGAGCCATTATGCTGTATTGTTAAAAAAACAACTTTCTATTTACTGTTAAGAGCTGAGTTGGGGGGCTTGAGAAATGGCTCAGCGGTTAAGAGCACTGGCTGCTCTTCCAGAGGTCCTGAGTTCAATTCCCAGCAACCACATGGTGGCTCACAACCATCTGTAATGAGATCTGGTGCCCTCTTCTGGCATTCAGGCACACATGCAGGCAGAATACTGTATACATAATAAATAAGTCTTTTAAAAAAAATTGTATGGAATAGGGGTTTCTTATGAAATGATACAAGGATAATGAGGACAAAAACAGAACATGCCCCGACTATTGTTTTAAAAGCTGTGGCTGATGTTCCCGTTGATGTCTTTTTTCTCTGCTGTCCATGTTTGGATTGTGCTGATGTCCCTTATTATTATAATTCCACTTCTTATCACATGTTCCCCTTTGGTAAACAATTGCCCTTAGGAAGGACTTTTTCTGTGGAATTAATACTTACTCTACACTCCCAGAAGGATATAAGGGTTTATGTGAGATAGGATATGTTACACTCATTTTACTCAGTAAATCTTTACAATCTGTTAGTGGAATGGCAGGGACTCTTCCTGAAAATTGTCAGGATTCCTTACATCTGTTAGATTCCACTACAGTTGCTGCTACCACAGCCCTTTTGTTACTGTCCAGGACTTGTTGTTGGTCACAGAGAGGTTTCTAAAATAGCCTGTCTAATTTCAAAAACTACTGATATTACAGCAAAAATATTAGCAGAAATTAATCAAGAAATGGGAGAACTGAGAACAACTGTTTTACAAAACAGAGCTACTACAGATAGATTACCTGTTACTTACAATCCTGGTTGTCAGCAATTTACTGGAATGTGTTGTTTCAAAATCTCTGATTTTCTCATACTATTGACAACCAAATTGATGATCTACATAAAGAAATAAACAAAATTTCTCAGATAAATTTTGACTGGCCAATATGGCTAAGATGATTCTTTTCCTTCATTGGTCTTCTAATATTATTTCTATTAGTTATCATAATTGGACCCTGTGCCCTTCAATGTATCACTAACTTGATCACCCGTCAGATAAACAATTTTAGAATCGCTGCTGCTTGACAATATTATTAAGACATCCTCTATCAAAGACATGACAGGGAAACATAAGTCAAGGGGGGAATGAGGAACCTGCCTGACTCCATTTTGAAAGCAGGAGCCATTATGCTGTATTAATAAAAATAAGTTTCTATTTATTGTGAGATCCGTGTTGTAGTTTGTCTTTCTTTGGGACACCAGCCCCCAATAATGACACGGAGACTTATTATTAATTATGAAAGCTTGGCCTTTAGCTTAGGCTTGTTCCAAACTAGCTCTAATAACTTAAATTAACCTGTTTCCATTAATCAATGTTCTGCTACGTGGATCTTTACCTCTCCTCCAGTCTGCATGTCTGACTCGCTCCATGTCTCGCTGGCTTCTCTATGGCTAAGTCCAGTCAGCTAGTGGCTGGCTCTGTCCTGATTCAAGGTTAACTTTATTAATAGTCTTGGAGTGTCACAGTGCGATCAGATATTCCACAACACTGAGTTGCTGTTTTTAAGTCTGTTTCCTGGAAACTGACCTCCCTTAACTATGGTAGTTTGAATGTAACTGGCCCCCATCATCTCATAGGGAGTGGCACTATTAGGAGGTGTGGCTTTGTTGGAGTGGGTGTGGCTTTGTAGAGGAAGTGTGTCACTGCAGGGGTGGGCTTTGAGGTTTCCTGTGTTCAGGATACCGCCCAACGTGTCAGTTGACTTCCTGTTGCCTGCAAGATGTAGGACTCTCAGCTCTAGTCTCACCTCTGCCTGCACACTGCCATGCTCCCCATCGTGATGATAACGGACTAAACCTCTGAAACTGTAAGTAAGCCACCTCAATTAAATGTTTTCTTTATCAGAGTTGCTGTGGTCATGGTGTCTCTTCACAGCAATAGAAAACCCTAAGACACCAAACCATGACCTTGATTTGTTTATAAGAATACCCTTACCCTCCCTAATCACTCTCCCAAATCACATGGTGACCACATGATGTTTTTTGAGATTTTTCCTACATTTTCTTATTACCTCATTGTCTCTCTTCTGTAAACCTGCTTTGCAACTACTTGTGATTTTACTCCTTAAAGGAGCCCAAGGAATGGATTTGCTGCTGCTCTCTTGAAGCTGACTTAGGAGGCAGTCACTGGCCAGCTCTCGGGTGCACCCCAGTAAAACTCATGCCTGCTTCAAATCTTGCGTAAACTGTGGTAGTGGACTTATTCTCCATGAGTGGGATTAACAGGCCTGCCTGACGGGTGCTAGTAACCTAACTCCAGTCTTCTGTAAGAGCAGCAAGCTCTCCTTACCTCTGAACTGTCTCACTAGTTCCATATGTTTTTTTCTTTTTTTTTGAGACAAAAGTCTCTTTATGTTGTTCTAGCCATGTTAGAGCTCAATATGTAGATAAGGCTGGCTTCAAACTGACAGAGATCCTCCTGCCTCTGCCTGAGTGCTGGATTAAAGATATTTGCCACCATGCCTGCTTGGCTGTTAACATTTTTTTTTTTTTTTTTGAGACAGGTTCTCATATGAAATACAGGACAGCACTGAATTCAAGATTGTCCTGTTTCAGTCTTCTAAGTAGTAGGATTACCTTTTTCTTTTCTTCTTTAGGGGGTTGGGGTTTAGGGTATTATGTAGCTTAGGCTAGTCCTGACCTGGCTATGTCACTGCAGATGACTCTGAATTTCTGATCCTCCTGCCTCCACCTCTCCAGTAATAGAACTGCAAGTATGTACTACCATGCCTAGTTCCCCCTCCCCCCTTCTTTTTTTCAAGACAGGGTTTTTCTGTTTAGCTTTAGAGCCTGTCCTGGAACTTGCTTTGTAGACCAGGCTGGCCTCAAATTCAGAGACCCTCCTGCCTCTCCCTCCCGAGTGCTGGGATTAAAACATGTGGCATGTACCACCACCACACATGCGCCACCACCACCACCTGGCTCATGCCTAGTTTTAAGTGGTATTAAGATTTCAAACTCAGGGACTTGTGCATGCTGGGAAGGTACCATACCAACTGAGCTATAACCTCAGCTATATTGCCCTTTTTAAGAGAATTTTTAAATCTGTATTTGGATCATGCATCTTTTAGTCTTTGGTTACTTTAGAGACTAGCAGGGTGTATTTGTTCTAGAATTAATATTAATATGCCTTCCCAGTCATAAATCACTCTGAACACTTAGAGGTTAATAAGGGTGGGGGGAAACGCTCTTTAGAGTGTGCCTTCAAGATTTTACTAACTTTATACACCTTAGGCTTATATACTCCATAAATACTCTCATCCTTAAATCTCTTTCATGTCTCAACCCCAGGTTACACTTTGAACAATTTTTTGTTTGTTTTTTTGAGACTGGGTTTCTCTGTGTAACAGCCTAGTTGTCCTGGAACTCTTCGGAGATCAGGCTGGTGTTGAATTCACAGAGATCTGCCTGCCTCTGCCTCACGAGTGCTAGGATTAAAGGTGTGTACCACCATGCCTGACTTCACTTTGAACAATTTAAAAGAGACAGGAAACTGCAAGTCTGGCCACATGGAGAGATGAGAGATTTACATAGCAAAAATATTGGAGATTCTCTCTCTCTCTCTCTTGGTTTTTCTGCTACACCTGATAAACTTATTTCTTAAATACACCAAAATTGTCATTTTTTTAATAGTTGTTACTCAGGTTCATTTTTCTCACGTGGCAGAATTATGCCTTTCCTGATAAGGGCACAGGGGACGTAATGACAGATGAGGACTTAACAAGGCTGTGAATCTGTGCTGCCTCCTTTGAGTGTCCTGTAGAAGTTCTGTTCTTTGCTATGGGGATGAGCCTACTGGCCAATTGTAAGTAAGGGCAGACTCTTTCTGTTATGGGAATGGAGTCCAATTGGATGTCAGTCTTGCTGAACAGACATTAGCATCTATTAGTACCCTAAATTTCACCAATCTCTAAAAGGCCTGGTTAGTGTGCTACTTATCTATGGGGTATTTTGGACACAGCTCCCTTAATTAAATTTTACTTTGTGTGACTTAATATCCCCTAAGGAAAGAAAAATAATTTATAGCACCAATTCTGTCACTTGGATGGTGGCAAGGCACATGTTACTTATATCCCAAAATGGAATCATGCCACATGGGTCCTTTAAGATTACCTATGCATAGATTTTTACTATCACCTCTTAGTGCTACTGGTTTTAAGTTAACCTTTTTCACAGAATTTACAAATTTTAACATATCCAACAAAATAAACTTATAAATCTTCAGGTAGAGAATGTTCACATAAGCCACGTCTAATTTTTTGGCTCTTCTGATTCACTTTCTTCTACCTGTCACAGTGTCAGGTGACTGACAAAGGACACAAAGGAAACTTTTACATAAGCATGCCTGGGTCTAGAGAAGGGAGAGCCATAACCCAACTCTAGAGCTTTCCAATAAAATAGAACAGCAGAAAACAATTTTAATGTTATTCACACCAAAAAGGTATCTTAACTCTTGCTAACCCAAATCCAGTGACCAGAGAGCTCAGAGATAACTTCTGAGGCCTGGCCATAAAAGCAGCCTTGGTAGTGGTGTTGACTAGTGGCTGGCACACAGAGGCAGCAAAAATATTGCAACCAAACTTACAGACACACTAGAAAACACAGACAAAACTTTCCAACAGAACAGACACAACTTTCCAACAGAACAGACACAGCTTTCATGAGAAAGACAGACAAAACTTTGCAACCAGAACCAGGTGGGTGGTGATGTCTCCCTATACACCTTAGACAGGAGAATATTGGGGTCCCATGGAACCCCTCCACACTCCAGATAGGGATCCCACAAAACAGAACCAGACTATGACTATGACTCACCAGGAGGCCTCTGTAGATTGCTGCATTTCTCAGCATAGGAGCTCACTCTGACAGTCTGCAAACTAAAGGCAGTCTCGAAGCCTTGAAATGTCTCAAGGCACATGCCTCTTGATGTGGCCTTAGCCTTGGGGTTCTGGAGTAAAGGTTCAGCTTTATAATTTGGGTTGGGGGTCTGAATCTCATCGGGCCTCCAGAAAATGTTAATCCCACCGATCGAGAACTAAGACTACTACCACAATTTAAAGTCAAATTTGAAGCAAGCTTTAATTAAATACTGGTCAAGTTGATGGACTCTGAACAGGTCCACCTCTGGTTTCCCAGAAAAAAAAATGGCCCCAAGAGTCATGGTTTGCAGCAGCTTAAGTATTTCTCATCAGGTCCAATTAGGGGCAAGTGTACATCCTGATGTATTTCTTGCCTGTGAACCTCCCTCCCACATGTGATCAAGTATATCTGTAACAGTGTATCAAACACACTTGTTTAGGGGAGTGAAAATATGTGGCTTGTTATCTCCCATAAACAGTAACCTCCACCATTTCAGGAACTATCTGTTCTTGGGCAAGGGGCTTACAGATCAGAGGCATTTTTGTTTCATGGATCTTTTAGGCACAGTAATTAAAACTTAAAATTTGCCTCTCACACCAGGACTATCTATACACAGAGAAGTCTTGTCCTGAAAAAAAAAAAAAGAAAAAAAAATTCTTTAAGTCTAACATAATATGCCAACATAAGTCTTCCAAAATGGTGTTTAAAAGAATGTAAGGTCTAGGGGGAAAAATGGACAAGAACCTTTCACTATTTGAACTATGGTCCTGACACAACCATTCTTCATAATTTAGTGTTTGCACTAGAAAGATGGGGATGTTATATGAAGAAGGCTTGGTCTTATGATGACTTCTTTTAAACTTAAAAGACCACCAGGAGTGATTACATCCCTCTTAAGGGTATTTTGAGGTTACATACTTCCTTTAGGATTGATTACCCAGTCATGGCGGTTTGGTTATGTCCTGGCTTCCATCTGCTTTATGACCTCTCTTACCTGGTCCAAGTTGTCTCCTAGTCCTCGTAAAGACTCTTTTCTGTAGCAATAGCACCTGCAGGGTACAGGCACGTTCAGTTCACACTCCTACCACGACTCAGCCTGGTGAAAGTTACCTAAATTACTTTGTGAGCAAGTCAAGTAGAGGAATTGGGCATTCAGGCATATATAAAGTTATGCTTGAAGCTCCTATCACTACAGGAAGGCAAGGCTAAGGCCTCCCCCGACTCCCTCATAGTCATACAGTTTATTACTACTAACGTGTATGAGTGAATATGTATGCATGTCACAGCACATGTGGAAGTCAGAAGACACCTTTCAGAAGTCTGTTCTCTTCTTCCATCACACATCCTGGGGATTGACCTTAGGTTGTCAGGCTTGCATGCTAAGTGTTTTTCCCACTGAACCATCTCACTTCTTTAAATTAGGAGATGGGTGTTCATGACAGAATCAGTGGTTCCCATATTAACTTGTTCCTCACTGTCAGTTGTACCACAAGTTCCTGTGGGGGATATGGGAGGCCACTTAAAATATCTAAACTTTTTTTTTTCTTTCAAGACAGGGTTTTTCTGTTGTAGCCCTGGCTATCCTGGAACTCACTTTGTAGACTGGCCCTGAACTCAGAGATCAGCTGCCTCTGCCTTCCTGAGTGCTGGGGTTAAAGGTGTGTGCTACCATGCCTAGGAAATTTTTTTCCCCTAAAACTCAGGATCTCATTATATAGCCCTAACTGATCTTGAACTCAGAGAGCCTTCTGCCTTCTGAGTGCTAGAATTAAATGCATGCACAGTCACACCTAATTAAGTTACTTTCATGTCTATGTATGCACGTGTAAGAGGGCATTAAATACCCTGGAGTAATGGGTAGTTTCAAAAAGTTGTCTGATACTGATGCTAGGAGCTCAATTCCAGTCCTCTTACAAAAGCAACAAGTACTCTTTTGTTTTTTTCCAGACAGGACTTCTCTGTGTAGTTTTGCATCCTGTCCTGGAACTCACTCTGTAGACCAGGCTGGCCTCAAACTCACAGAGATCCGCCTGCCTCTGCCTCCCGAGGGCTGGGATTAAAGGCGTGCGCCACCACCTGGCTGCAACAAGTACTCTTGTCCACTGAGTCATCTTTGCAGCCCAAGGGAGGGCCTATGAGGTCTAAGAGAACTGTGGAGTTTCTTCATTTTTACCAGAATTTCCTCATTCTAATTGGATGGTGGGAACAGCAGAGTTTTAACCTTGTTCTTCTAATTCTTTTAGATTCTTCAGCTTGATTTTGTTTTTGTGTTTATATAGCAAGTGTTGTATGCACATGGATGTGCTGGCCTGTTTGAATTACATGGAGTGCAGAACAAACAACACATATCTTTCTCTATTACCTTCCATTTTATCAGTTTGACCCAGGGCCTCTTATTGAACGAATGGGAAGCTTTTGGCTAGACTGGTTGACCAGTGAGCTCCTGGGATGTGCTTGTCTGTCCTCCAGCACTAGGATCACAAACATGTACAGCCACATAGGGCTTTACTTTTCCATGTGGGTGCTGGGGATCTGAACTTATGGCCTCAGGTTTGCAGAGCAATTGCTCTTACCCACTGAGCATCTCTTTCACCTTTGGCAATCTTTAACTCAGCATCCTTCTCCCTTCAGTATTGTACTTTTTTCTTCTTAGAGGGCTGATCACTGCTTCCATCCTCTAGGTTCTAATAATCCTTTCTGTTCCCACCCTAAAATAGGAATGCTCCTGCAAACCAGGCCTTTCACTTCATTTTCCATTGCTCTTTCAAATGCTGTGCTTGATCTCTGTCGTAGTAAACGCTGAAAGCCATCTCTACCAGGCATTACAAAAACATAAAAAAAAAAAACCCTAAAATTTTGTGTGTATGACTTTTTGCATGCATATATGTGTATTATACATGTCTAGTCCCCTGGAGGCCAGAAAATCCTCTGGCACTGGAGTTACAGATGGTTGTGAGCCACCCTGTGGATGTTGTGAACCAAACCCAGGTCCTCTTCAAGAGCAGCAAGCACTTTTACTGATGAGCCATCTCTCTAGCCCAAAATACATCCTTAAAATACCATCCACCTTTTGTAGTTTTCAGTTTACCATCAGGAACGCTTTGGCTGATAAAACTGATGTTTATCTTTTTTGGGTGGGGAGAGAGTCTCAGGTTTGGCATTTAGACAGCACCAGTGGGTCTGACAGATAATACTGTTTTTTTTGTTTGTTTGTTTTTTGTTTTTGTTTGAAGGGTCATCCAGAGGTCTTTGATTAACCTCCAATGCTTTGTCAAGACTCTGTAACTCAGCAACTCCTCACCCCTTTTTTAAGTCTTGTGAATAGGTATCTTCTGTACTTTTCAAGGACAGTCCACAGTCAGTTATGTCTCATACAGTATGTACTGTAGGGACAGATTCATTTGTCCAGCAGGATTCAGTGGACACACTAGATGGAGCCCTCGGGCTTCACGGTTAGCATAGCGTTCAGGAGTGCCTGAGTGTTAGCCCAAATGAGGTGAAATGTGGAATGGATTATCTTGACATGGATATTACTGTTACAATTAAATTGATCAGAAGTAGAAGGTAATAATAGTAAAGAGAGAGAGAGAGAGAGAAAGAGAGAGAGAGAGAGAACACACCAAATTAAATCTCGGCTTTTCCCTGCCTGGGCATTGGTGGCACCTTGACCAACTGCACCATGACAGGTGGTCCAGGAGACCATTCCTTCCAAATAGTTTTTCCTGACCTGGTCTCCCCGAAGTTGAGTTCGGGGGTGGGGGTGGGAGGCAGCCACTAGTGGACTTTGAACATTTGCTGTTATTTCCCATTTGGTACCAAGCATGGCAAAGTTAGGGTTTTTTTTTCCCTCTAGAAACATGACTTTTGCATCTGTACTGAACAGGCTATTTCTTGCAGAAGAAAGTTTCTTGGAGGTCTTTCCACCTGTCTTCTCTCTTTAAAGGTGATATATGGGCCTCTCTTTGTACTCGCTTTGATTTTTGCAGAATCATTCTTGTAATTTTTTGAAAATTACATTTCTCTGTGTGTATGTATATCACAAATACGTACTACAGCATGTATGTGAAGGACAGAGGACAATAAGGAGTCAACTCTCTCCTGGTATCATGTGGATCCAGGAATTGAATTCAGGTCATCAAAATTGGTGGCAAGTGCCTTTATCCACTGAACTGTCTTGCTGGACCCTCTTACAAAATAATTGTTACTGTTAAACTGTATTTAATTTAAAGTCTCGTTTCCACATTTTTCTCCTGAACTTAAGACAAACCGAGGCCAAGAAACACCCCAGCAGTTGCGAGGCAGAGGCCAGCCTGGTCTACAAAGTGCGTTCCAGGACAGCCAGGGCTACAGAGAGAAACCCTGTCTCAGAAGAAGAAAAAAAAAAAAAAAAGGATAAACAGTTGAGGTCCAAAGGATGCGACCTGAATCAAATTGGAGTCGCTCAATGCGCAGTACAGACAATATTAATCCAACAACTGATTCTTGCAGAAAACGAAAGAGTAGAGTTCAACAATTCTTTATAGGTCTCCAAACTGCGTGTCCATCAAATAGAGTTGGGAAGAGAACTAGGCATGGTGGCGCACACTGTAATAATCTCAGGACTCAGGAGGCCGAGGCAGGAGACTCTCTCCGAGCTTGACACTAGCCTGGGCTACAGAGCCAGACTCCGTCTCAAAAACAAACCCGGACAAAATAACAACGGAACAAAAACATCACCCCACACCGCCGCCCCCTGAAAAAAGATGCTGCGGCCTCACGCGTGGTGGCGACTCACCCCGCTAGGGAAATGGAGAGTGCAGGGAAGGTTCAAGCGCCTCTGCGCCAACAGCACAGCCTTGGAGCCGCGGGTGGGAGACGCCGCCAAGTGGACGCCCCGGGGCCGTCCCCAAGGCGAACAAGGTCCGGGCGTCTACAAGACACGCCCAAGCCGGTTTCAAGGCCCGCCCACTACCTGGCGAAAACTTCCCGAGGGGACGTCGGGCGCCCCTCCCGGCGGCCGCCCGCAAGTACAAAACTATCCCTCGGCTCTCGGGCGGGTTCCATTGACGTTACTTCCGGGAAGAGTAACCTTTCTTCGGCGGTTGCAGGGCCGCTGAGCTCTCGCGACATTTGCTCCCGCGAGATGTGCTTGCTCACTCCAGCGATGACATCCTCCTCCTCCCCGTCGCCTTTCGGCAATCTTCGCCAGTCCCAGCCCCGACCAATCTGCACTCAGATAGTATAGATGAGGGTCTCCCCCAGAACTTCGGTCCGCGAGGGGCGTCAGGCGGCAGCGGCGGGGTACAAGCCGCACGAGGCCGCCCGTAGCGCCACTGTGGGTGGACACCGGCTGGCGACTAGCAGTGAGCGTGGGCGGGGCGGGGGTAAGCCAGCCGAGTGGCTGCTCGATTGTTCTGGCCTGGCTATGGCGCCTCTCCTCCCCCCCGCCATGGCTCCCCGTGTCCCTGCTCCGCTCCTCTCAGTGAGTGAAAGTGGCCGCCGCCGCCGCCGGCCCAGCGCCCGCAGCCGCCTCAGCGCCGCCGCCATCTTGGGGTCCCAGGAGCCGCCGAGGGAGCGAGCTAGGAGCGTTCCCGTCCAACGCAGTCACCGTCGCTCGGCCTCGGAGAGCGAACCGCGGCTCCACAGTCGGCGGGGCGACCCCCCCCTCCGGACCCCGCCCGCACCCCGCCCCCCCTCCGCCGCCGCCGCGGCGGCGGGGCCCCTCGGCCCGAGGTGAGGTGGAGCGGACGTGGGCGGGTGAGCAGAGGGGGTGTAGTGTAGGCCCCTGTGCGCCCCTCTCTGCGGGCGACGACTGGGCCGCGTCTTAAAGGGGCCGTAGCCCCCGGCCCTTGGATTTGTCGGGGTTAGTAGAGAGGATGGGTGTGGACACTCCCCGTAGGGTTGGGACCTCGGAGACCTGGGCCGCGGCTTTTCCCTCGTACCTCTGGAGCCCTGGGGTCATGGGTGACCTCAGCTACCCGAGGAAGCCCGTGGAGCACCCACACGTGGGGAGTGTTAGACCAGGTGCACGTGGGACCCGGTGGGGCGGTGTCGGGCTAACACGTGTGTGGGTTTGGAGACGGGGAGGGGCAGGGCGGAGGCTTGTTGGGCTAGACTGGGAACCGGGTGAGGGTTCTACCTGTCAGTGGAAACGAATGAGACCTGTGGGCTGGAGAGGATCAGCGTATGGGGAGCGAGCCGCGATACGGGGCAGTGGTGCAAGTTGCTGGTTGGTGTTAGGGAGGGACAGACTGACACGTGCACAGACTTAGAAATGTGTCTGTGACATCCCTTCGGGGTGTTTGAGGCTTTTGCCGCGCGGCTAAGCAAGTGTCATCTTCTTCTGACAATTCCTTCTTGAGCTTGCTGATGAAAAGTACTACTTCCGTAATCACGGAGGATGGAAGCCCCCTAGAGTTTAGAAGTTGGATAGAGCCGAAGAAGGCATCTAACTATTTTAGTTAAGAACCAACTGCTGAGGATTCCTTGATTTACGGTTTTTTGTTTTTTTAACTTGTTAGGAACAGGGGAAGGAATTTGAAGGTTGAACTCTTTAAGACATCGCTGGTCATGAGCTTAGTTAGTGACTCCTTAATTTACGTTCCTAATTTTCATTGTGGCTTACTGACACTGGTTCCCACGACTTCCCTTCCTTCCGGTCTGGTCTTTCTTGTTTTTTTATATTTGTTTTTGTTTCGGGCCAGGATGGCCCGGAACTTGAGATCGGCCTGCCTCAGTCTCCACAGTGCTGAGATTGTACACTTCCATGCCTTCCCTCCACCCCCACCCCCCACTAACCTTTTTCAGATATGATGGCAGTTCAGGTGAATTAGACACAGTTCAGAAATTTCCAGTATATGCGAGTTGTGTAACTGTCACCACTATTTAACCAGTCACTTCAAAAAAAAAAGTCTAGGAGTCTCTTAAGTACCATACACTCCTTTGTTTCCACTTTCCACAGCACAACAATCAATCTATTTTCTGTCGTCTTTGACTTTTTTTTTTTTTTTGGAGATGGAGTCCCACTATGTGGCTCTGGTAGTCCTGAAACTCACTGTGTAGACCAATCTGGCCTCCAACCCACAGATATCTGCCCACCTAAGTGTCCTGAGTGCTGGGAAATAGAGGCATGCAACACTGTGCCCAGCAGATTTGCCTAGTTTTGACGTTTCCATTTTATATAAAGGGATGCTAATATATGTACCCACTTTTCTAGCTGCTTTCATGTAATGTGTTTTTGAGGGTCATATATGCTATTGCATGTAAACTTTGCTGTTTTGTTTTGTTTTTGCTGTTACTCTTTTTAAAGAAAGATTTATGTATATGTGTGTGACCCTGAATGGAGGTCAGTTAGAAGAAAGCATCAGATCCTTTGGAACTGGAGTTACAGGTGGTTGTGAACCACCATGTGGGTGCTAGGAACCAAACCTTGGTCCTGTGCAATAGCAGTAAGCACTCTTACCTGCTTAGTCCTCTCAGCTCCGTGTTCTGGGTGTTTATTTGAATCAGGGTCTCACTATGTAGCCCAGGGTAGTCTTGAACTCACAATCCTCTTGCCTCTGCCTCTTGATAAAGACATGGGCTATCTGGTTTTGTTTTATGCTGGAAATTAACTAGCTCCATCTTTTATAAAACAACAATCTGGGATTGTTAAATTGGTTTTTCTTGGCGTTGGCTTCTGCATCTTTATCTTTAACCAACGTTGGACTAAAACCTTCAAAAATTTTCAAAAAGCAGAACTTGAATTTGCTTTGGACCCAGCACTCTGATGAATCCAGGATAATGAAGTAGTGTGTGGGCATACTGTGTCGGGGGCGGCCTCACCTCTTTCACAGTCCCTCACTCTCATCTGAGCATTGTTCACTTTGCTCTGTCTGTGCTGTGTAGTTAGGTGTGTGGTGGTTATGTCTGTCCCGAGCAAAACCATTCCCTAAACAACTGTACACATCGTACTTATATGTTACATTAATACATAACGAACGGTGACGTAAAGTATATGAAGATGTGGGTAGGTTATGTCAAACAGTACTTCATTTTGAGCATCTATGGGTTTTGGTGTGGGAGAGCCCTGGAACCAGCCCCCAGGATACTGAATGATGACAGCAGACATGAGTGATTTGGGAAGTGCATATGGGACCATGCCTTTGCCACGTAACCCGGGAGTGTAGTGGTTATACCACTGTATTCATGTAAGCCCACTGTTAGAATGCCTACATGACAGCAGAAATAGCTCAGGGTCACATTTCTCAGAATGTTTGTCATTACATGATGCATGTATGTGCCTAGTAAAATCTGCATGACTTTTAGATTTTGTTGTGTGGTTCTTCTGGGAGGTGGGAGGAAAACATGGTTTCATACTGTTGTAGCTCGAGATAGCCTAGAACTTACTGTGTGGACTGTGGCAGCCTCAAATGTTCAGCAGTCCCAGGAGTGAGCCACCATGCCTAGCTTCTGTCTAAAGTCTAAAGTCAATTTTGTTTTTAAGAATAAATGCCTTGTTTTAGTTTGCTGTGTTCTTTCCTCTATGTCAGTGGTTCTCAGCCTTCCTAATGCTGCCCCCCTTTAATCCAGTTTCTCATGTGGTGATACCAACCATAACATTATTTTCATTGCTACTTCAGAACTGTAATTTTATTACTGTTAGGAATCATAATGTAAATGTCTGTTTTCCAATGGTCTTAGTTGATCCTGAAGGGGTCTCAACCCACAGATTGAGAACTGCTGTTCTATATCTTGAGAAGAGTTCAAACCAAGTTTAAAAATATATACATATACATATATACATATATACACTTTTATTTAGTGTATTTGTGTGCACATGCCACATCACATGCGTGGAAGTCAAAGGACAATTTGCACAACTTTTGGGGTCATCCTCACTGCCATGTGAGTTCCAGAGGTCAAACTCAGGTCACCCAGTTTGGAGGCAAGTATCTTGCCAGTTCTCAAACCAGTTTTTGAACTCTTTTTGATAGGGAATGTAACTAGAAAAAATTCTCTGACTGTGCTAGGGTGTGCCTCAGTAGTAGAGTGCATGTTCAGGGCCTTGAATTTGATCCGTAGCACCACCCCCTGCTACAATAGTAGTAATAAAAATAATAATAAAAAATTAATAATAATATATAATCCAGAAAATACTGGTGGTGCATGCTTACAATCCCAGTAGGAGCCTGGAGCCAAGAAAATAAAAAAATTTAAAATTGATTTATTTATTCTTATTTGATGTGCATTGGTGTTTTGCTTGCATGTATGTCTGTGTGAAGGTGTCAGATCCCCTGGAACTGAAGTTACAGACAGTTTTGGGATGCCATGTGGGTACTAGAATTGAATCTGGGTGCTCTGGAAGAACAACCAGTGCTCTTAATGGCTGAGCCATCTCTCCAGCCCTGAATTTTAAGCTTGAAGTCAGCCTGGGCTACATAGGAAATTCAGTAAGTACTTATACCCACTGAGCCATCTGGTATCCTGAAGACAAGTTTGAAAGTTGACTAGTAAGTGTCAGAATATTGATGCTAACATACAGTGATGAGAAGAGCATAGGCATTGCTATTAAAAACCTGTAAGAGCCAGTTAGTGCTGGGAATGTAATTTGGAAGGGTGCTCAAAGCCTGGGTTCAATCCCCACCAGCCCCCGTACTGGGCATGGTACCACTTGCTGCAAGGTAGCCGGCTTGGGTTATTTCCAACCTTGTCGCTAAAATTAAGTAAATGACCTGGGTGTGGTGGCATATGCCTATAATCCTAGCACTCAGGAGGCAGAAGCAGGTGGATCTCTTGAGTTTGAGGCCAACCTGGTCTACAGAGCCAGTTCCAGGACAGCCAGGGCTACACAGAGAAACCCTGGCTCAAAAAAAGAGAGAGAGAAGAAGAAAGTTAAGTAAATGAATAAATACATAAACTAGTTAACATGATCAATACTTTCAGTCTTCTAAACTTGGTTGGTTTTTATCCCTGTTTTACAGATGGCAAGTAAAACTCAGGTAGCCAGTAAGTGGTAGTGTTGTCTCCTTTCAGTCCCAGAAATATTTTAAAGAGCATTTTTGTTTGTTTGAAGTCAATTCTCTTACAGGCCAGGCTGTCCGTGGAGGCTGATCTTGAATTCTTAGTCCTCCTGCCACCACCTCTGAAGAGGTAGGATTACAGACATGTGCCACCACTCTCAAAACAAACAAAAAAGCAGTAAGAATCACACTGAAAACTTCAGGTTTCTTTATAAAATGCTTTTCCGTAAACTGACTGGGGTAGCACACAGCTATAATCCCAGCTCTTGGCAGGTGGAGACTGGAGGAGAGCCAGTAATAGTTCAAAGAACTTGGTAGGGTCTGGTGATGGATCTCAGTTGGTAGAGTGCTTATTTAGCATCCATAAAGTCCTGGCTTTGATCCATAACAATGTATAAACTGGGTGTGGTGGCTCACACCTGTAATCCCAGCACTTGGGAGATAGCAGCAGGTGGACCAAAAGTTCAAGGTTATAGTGAGTTCAAGGTTAGCATGCCCCAAAATAAGTAAAAGCTGTTTCACTTGAAAGACTTGGGTTTGACAGCTGAGTGTATAGGTAAGTGCTTATAATTCCAGCTCCTGGGAAGGTGAGGCAGGGGAGTGGGGGTGGGGTTTCCTTGGAGCCGGAAGCCATCTTGGACTACAGAATGAATTCAAGGCCAGCCAGGGATGTACAGTGAAACCATGCTTTAAGATCTATGGTATAGGGCTTAGAGAGGTGGCTCATCAGTTAGGAGCACTGGCTATGCTTATAGAGGTCTCCGGTTCAGATCCTTGCACCCACATGGCAGCTCACAGTTGTCTATAACTCTGATTCCAGGCTATCTGTCACCCTCTTCTGGCCTCTACAGGCACCAGGCAGGCATGTAGTGCTACAGATACACTTGTAGGCATTCACATACACATAAAAATAAATCTTCAAAGAAACCACAATATTAATCTCAGTACTTGAGAGGTAGTAAGAGGCTCCTCAGTTCAAGGTCATCATTTTTATTGTTAGTTGCATGTTTTCACTTCGATGGCTTGCTTGGGTTCATATTGTGGAGACCTTTTAAATGAAGATATCAAGAGTCAGCTGAGGCTGGGCAGTGGCTCACACCTGGAACTGCTGAACATTTGAGGCTGTCACAGTTCACAGAGTAAGTTCTAGGCAGAGCCTGGGGGAGGGAAGGGAATCTCTGAATTCAAGGCCAGCCTGGTCTACAGAGTGAGATCCAGGACAGGCACCAAAACTACACGGAGAAACCCTGTCTTGAAAAACAAAAACAAACAAAAAGAATCAGCTTGATTAACCTTACTGTGAAAGTTTTATACAAAGGTTGTCCTGAAAGAGTCCTGTGGGAGCAGTGGACACGCACTTACTGTTTAAAAGGCAGTTGGATGGAAGTTCTGCTATAGAAGATTACACATAAGATTGATGTTTTACCATCATAAAAATTAAAGTTCTACCCCTCCAAAACAAGAAAGAAAGAAAAAAAAAAAGAAACCATGCAAAATAAAACCCGAACTCAATAACAACAAAAACCCGTTGGATATGATGTGAGCCTTATCCCAGGACTCGGGAGGCAGAGGCAGCCTGGTCCAGCCAGGCAGGATAAGTGGAGAAACTCTTGTTTCAAAACAACAAACAAGCAAAAAAAACAAACTCACATAGGAACACAATCAACCAAACAAAATGAAATAGAAAAAGATTTCGATTTAATCTCATTTACTGGGCAAGTTATTTAACATGTAACCTATGCTGACTTGGAATCTGAGTGTCCCACATCTACCTCATGATGCTTCTTGGGATTATAAACTAAGATTACAAGTGTGCATCTCACCAAAGTCCAGCCACTATGAAAATTTGAGCTTCTAATAGGTAAAGTGGAAATTATAATTTCTGCTTCTGAAACTAAATCACATGTTAAGCACTGAGCACATCACTGAACGTAGTTATCTTTTGTTTTCATTTAGGAAATAAGTACACCAATGGCTGTCACATTGTTTTGTTGTAGAAGGGAGCTATTGCTTACTAGTAAGAGGGAACAACTAATAGAGCATGAAGTTTTCTGAAATACTTAGGTTTAGAATGTATCTTTAGAAAAATGCTGCTATAAACACCCCCACCCCACCCCCGGACGGGGCTCCTGTTTCCTCTCACTCTCCCTCTCCTCCTCAGGGTTTCACTGGCTGTCCTGGAATTAGCTCTGTAGACCAGACTGGCCTCGAACTCCAAGATCATCCTACTTCTGCCTCCCCTCCTGAGTGCTGGAATTAAAGGCGTGTGCCATCACTACCCAGTGAGACAGGGTTTCTCTGTGTAGCTCTGGCTGTTCTGGAGCTCACTTTGTAGACTAGGCTGGCCTCGAACTCACAGAGATCCATCTGAATCTGCTTCCCCAGTGCTGAGATTAAAGGCGTGCGCCACCATCGCCAGCTATATTATTTTTTTTGGGGGGGGTTGTAATTTTTGTTGCTGTTTTCCTATATTCTTATTTTCTATAAAATAAAACAAGTGAGTTATCTCCAGTTTTGCATGTGATAACTTTTCTGCTCAAAAGTTAGTTGCTGAGTAGAATAAAATGTGAAAGTCTGTGTGTGGAAACAGAAAAACAGATAATAAAAATATGTAAGATTAAAAAAAAATAAAGGCACTGTGATCTGTTTCTTTATCCCTAAGAATGTTGTCCAGATATGTTGCCAGAAAGGCCAATAAAAATAATTCCCAACTGGTGTGGTGGCACATGCCTTTAATCCCAGCACTTGGGAGGCAAAGACAGGTGGATCTCTGAGTTCTATGCCAGCCTGATCTACAAAATGAGTTCCAGGTCAGCAAGGACTGTTACACTGAGAAACCTTGTCTCAAAAACCAAAACAAAAGTCATTCCCAGGAAGAGTATGAGGAGAGAGGCTGTGCCCCATGAGACGGTCCAGTAGGCCAAGTGCTTGCTGTCCAAGTCTCTCAGCTTGAGTGCCACCCCAAACCTGCAGTCGAGGGGAAATGTGCTTTTATCTCTTGTGGAGGTGTGTGCATACACAGGAAATAAATTGAAGGAAGAGCTGATCGGTGATGTCGCATGCCTTTGATCCCAGCTCTCCAGAGGCAGAGGCCAGTGGATCTCTGTGAGTTTGAGGCCAGCCTGGGCTACAGAGCGAGTTCCAGGACAGCCAGTGGTGGTGGTGCACTGCTTTAGTTCCAGCACTTGGGAGGAAGAAGCAAGCGGATCTCTGGGAGTTCAAGGTCAGCCTGGTCTACAGAGTGAGTTCCAGGATACAAACCCTATCTGGAAAATCTGGCCCCACCACCACCAAAAAAAAAATTGTTAAAAGTTTTTTTGTTTTGTTTTTCAAGACAGGGTTTCTTTGTGTAGCCCTTGACTCTCCTGAAACTAGCTATGTAGACCAGGCTGGCCTCAAACTCTCAGAGATCCTCCTGCCTCTGCCTCCCAGTGCTGGGATTAAAGGTGTGCGCCAGACAGCTTACTTTGTTACTGTCAGTGCTGGAGGTCCAGACTCAGGTCCTTAGGACTGCACAGCAGGCACTTTACCCCCGTCCGTCACCTTCCCAGCCTGCTCCTCTTTTAGTAAGAGTGTTTCACACATTTATAATACAGTTAGAGTCTCATAGTCTGCCTGCCTTCCTGGGAGCCTTTGATGTCCTAAAATGAGTTTTTACTTTAATTTGCACACATTCACTGGTCATAGTGGCTAATGCTTGCCTTCCCACCCCCAGCACTCTGGAGGCATAGGTATACAACTAGAAACCTAGTCTCAAAAAACCAAATAAAGAAAAAAAAGGTTGGGTCTAGAGGTATGCTCTTAGAGTCCTAGTGTGGATGATTCCAGAGGCTTGCTGGCCCACCAGGCTACTAAATTGGCAAGTTTCAGGTTCAGTGAGAACTCTGTCTATAAAATAAGATGGAAGGGCGATTGAGGTGGCTCAGTGCATAGAAGCACTTGCCAAGCCAACTGTCCATCCAACTTTGAGCCATAAACCCATACAGCTCTGATTTCCACATACTCAGATTCTCACACATCATGCACAAACTTACACATACAAAAGAACAGAGGTGGAGAGTGATAGAGGGGGCACTGGACCTCTGGCCTCTGCATTCTCACACACATTGTGTACACCCTTTTTTTTAAAGGAGGGGAGAAATGTGCTCTTCTAAATAACCTTAAAAAGGAATGAAATCTGGAATAAATAAGTGTATAAATCTATACTCAAACATTTTTATTACATTTTAGTTTATTTTTGTGTTTGCACACACATGTACTACAGTGTGTTTGTGGGGGCATCAGAGGACAGCTTTAGGAGTTGGTTCTCTCCTTCCATATCTGGGTCCTTGGGATTGAACTAAGGCTGTCAGATTTGGCATCAGATGCCTTTATCCATTGAGCCATCTTGCTGGCTATTCTGAGGCACTCATAAATATGGAATATGATAAAGTCATATTCCAAGTGGCTACAGGTTAACAGTTCTGATACTGATGTACATGCATACAATTGGATAACTAACTAAATGGGTGATTGGAGACAGACCTCTCAACTGTTGAAATGGGGGACACCCCCCCCACACACACAGGGTTTCTTTGTGTAGTTCTGGCTGTCCTAGAACTCAGTCTGTAGACCAGGCTGGCCTCCACCTCTCAAGCTCAGGGATCCTCCTGCTCCTGCCTCCAGGTGCTAGGATTAAATGTGTGTGCCATCACGCTGAACTTTGAATGGAAATTTGTAGACAAGCAAGGAAAAGAGGATTTCAGTATGAATCCAAGTTTAGCTTAATATGTAAATAGAGATTATTATACTTAGAAACATTAAGATACATACTCTTGCCAGGTGGTGGCGGCGGCGGCCGGTGGCGCTTGACTTTAATCCCAGCACTTACGAGGCAGAGGCAGGCTGATCTGAGTTTGAGACCAGCTTGGTCTACAGAGCTAGCTTCAGGACAGCCAAGGCTTTTACACAGTGAAACCCTGTCTCAAAAACAAAACAAAATCCCCCAAAACATACTCTTGTTCAATATAAACATACAACACATCTATACTATATTACTGTATTAGTTGGTTACATAATGACATCATGTATCCACTTAGTGCCTAGGTTTTTTTTTTTGTTTTTTGTTTTTTTCCAGACAGGGTTTCTCTGTGTAGCTTTGGAGCTATCTAGAACTATCTTAGAACTGATCACTCACAGAATCGCTTTGCTATGCTTTTTTTTTTTTTTTTTTTTTTTAGTCAGATTTCTTGTAGCTCTGCCTGTCTCTAGAATCTTGTCTCTTATGGCTTGAAGTTGTGCACCGCCAATATCCAGCTAGTGCCTAGATCTTTTATCTTCAATAAAAGGAAAGAAAAAGGTCTGTGTGGTGTTTTGCGTGAGACTGGCCCCTATAGCTTCATGTATTTGAATATTTAGTTCCCAGTTGGTGGACTGTTTTAGGAAGGATTAGAAAGTGTAACCTTGTTGGAGTGGTGGGGCGTTGAGGACTCAAAAGCCAACCTTGGCCCAGTCTCAGTCTCTTGCTGCTCCTGCCTGTGCTCCAGCAGTATGCCTGCTTCCCTCCATGCTCTCTCCATGATGATCATGGACTAACCCTCGGAAATTGTAAGCCTTCAATGTAAAGCTCTCTTTTATAAGTTGCCTTGGTCATTGTGTGTCCTTGTAGCAATAGAACGGTAACTAAGACTGCTTGGAGAAATTGCCAGTTATAGAGTTGACGGAAATATAAATGATAAAGATGAGAGACCTGTAGGTAAGGGGTGATACCAAAGCAAGTTTTTCCAGCTTTGGCTATTGGGAACTCTTCTCATTGGTTGCTGTGCTCTTTTGATGTATCCTGTCAATTTGGACTTGTTGCTGCTGCCCTTTTTTGTTTGTTTTGTTTTTTCAATAGTGACATTCTTTAATTTTTAAAAAAAATTAACATTTATTTATTTGTGTGTGCATACGTGTGTTCATGTGTATGTTCCATAGTGCATATATGGAGGACAGAAGATAACTTGTGGGAGTCGGTTCTCATCTACCATGTGGATCCTGGGGCTTGTGGCAAACTTTTTTCCCAGCTGAGCCATCTGGCAACCCCTGGTTTTTGGTTTGGATTTGGTTTTTGAGACAGGTTTCTGTATACCCTAGAAGGCCCTGAACTCACTGTGTTCCCTGCACTTCTTTTTTAAAATTATTTTTATTTTATGTACATTGGTGTTTTGCCTGCATGTATGTCTGTGTGAATGTGTCAGGTCCCCTGGAACAGGAGTTAATAGACAGTTGTGAGCTGCCATGTGGGTGCTGGGGATTGAATCCGGGTCCTTTGGAAGAGCAGCCAGTGCTCTTAAAGTGAGCCATCTCTGCAGCCCACCGTTGCAGTTCTGATCCTCCTTCCTCCACTTTTCTGTTCTAGGACTACAGGTGTATGGGACTGTGCTTGGTTTCTGCAGTGCTGGGGATAGAACAGAATTTGTGCGAGCCAGGCAGCATGTACCACCTGAGCTATTTGTCAGATAAGATGCCTGTGGTTTTTGTGCTATTCCTTTCAGGCATAAGGGTCACCCAGATTAAAAAGTACTTGGAAAAGTCAGGTCACGTGCAGACTTTTTTGTTACACACTTTTGAAACAATACAGTGTACAAATATTTGTGTAGCATTTGTAGTGTGTTAGATAAGTAACTGAGAGATTCACGGTAAACAGGATATACGAGGGTCATAAACAGATTATGTGCCATTTTAATATGAGAGCATCCATGACTAGGCTTTGCAGGGATTCTAAAATCAATATCTTGTGTACACTTAGAAATGGCTATATTTCATTTTGAGAAATAGCATGCAGGTTTCATTAAGAAAGAAAAAGGATTAAGGAAATATATAATCACAATATACTTATGGGGTGGCAGTATATTCTTTTCTTTATCCACTAAATCCACTTTAGGAATTTGTGGAAGGGACAACCTTTTTTAGCCAAGACCTTTTCAGTTTGCTTTTAAATGTGGGTATTTTCTATCTCTGGAACATTATGCTTTGAGTAAACTCAGCTTGTTAAGTTGCTAGACTGTTTCCATGTTATAGTGACTCTTAGGCTGAGCAAAGTGTTTCTGGCCTTCATGGTTGAGTGCTCTACCTACTTTTGCTGTTTGAGGGCAAGCCAGTTTTTCTCCCTGTATTTGCTCCTTAGTTTAGTGTGTGGTTCATATTATCTCTTCCTAATCAAGAGCTTTGTGACTTTATTTACCAGGATAAGGTAACCAAATAATTTACAGTTGAAACCTGGATGCTTTGGAAAGTGAAGGGAGAAGGCCTAAATCAGATTAGTGAGAGATAGGTCAGTGTAATGGTGGGACTTTTTGGTTTTTTTTTTCTGTTTTGTAACAGTGGCTGGTTGTTGTGGGTATTCAGTCAATAGCTTTGGAGTACCAGTATTGGGGTGTGGCCTCTTGGCAGGTTACATGGCTGCTTAAAATCTGAGGAGGGGCACACAGTTGTTCTCTTTGGGTGATTGGAGACTGATAGCCTGCTGCTGGGCAGAACAGAGGACAACGATGACTGTTTACTTGGTTCTGTATCCATGAGTGTATTTTTCCCCAATTTCATATCTTAATAAATCCTTGATGTCCCTAAACACACTGTGGTGATGTGGGAGACCTGCTCCTTCCTCAGCTGATAGTAAAGAATTGGGGCTTTAGAGTCACTGATGGTAAATGCAATGTGTGTGTGTGTGTGTGTGTGTGTGTGTGTGTGTGTGTGTATGTTTCTCCACACAGGGTTTCTCAGTGTAGCCTTGGCTGTCCTGGAACTCGGTATGTAGACCAGGTTGACCTCAAACTCACAGACATCCTCTTGCCTCTGCCTCCTGAGTGCTAGGATCAAAGGCATGCACCACCACTGCCCAGCTCCAAATTCTCTCTCTCTCTCTCTCTCTCTTTCTCTCTATCTCTATCTCTCTTTTTTAACTTAGTTGTTTAAACTAAAATGAGAGTACTTTTTGTTTTATTTTTGGAGACAAGGTTTCTCTGTAAATTTTGTTGTCCTGGAACTTGATGTATAGACCAGGTTGGCCTTGGACTTACAGAGATCTATCTGCCTCTGCACATTACCACTGCCTGGATGAGTTTGACCTTGAAGTTTTGATCCTCCATGTGCTGGAATTATATAGGTGTGCACTACTGTATCAGGACAGAGTTTGTAGTATACAGATTAAATGAGCTAGTTTGTTTTGTTTATTTTAAGTTAAGAAATTGTGTGTGTGTGTGTGTGTGTGTGTGTGTGTGTGTGTGTGTGTATGTATAGCACATGTATGTATATACCACAGGCACCAGAAGAGGGTGTCAGGTTCCCTGGAACTGGAGTTACAGACAGCTGTGAGCCACCGTGTGGGTGTTGGAAACTGAACCTGGGCCTTCTGCAAGAGCAGCCAGTGCTCTAAGTGCTGAGCCATCTCTCCAGCCATTTTATTTTTCAAGTTTTTGATAATGGGTTCCAACCTAGGGCCTCTCACAGGCCAAGAAAGCTCTATAACCCTGAGCCAGTAATTGACCTACAATATAGAATCCCCACACTAGTAGATTTTTTAAGTATGTATGTGTGCACATACACATAAGTAGACTTAACATGGACTTGGGGCAATTATGAGGAGCTGAAGTATAACCAAGAGTATAACCAGGATTATATAGAGTCTTGGCACAGGCCAGTCAATGGTAAATTGTTCTGTCAATGTATTGATAGTTTTTCCATCCTTAGAAATGTCAGTGTAAGGCAATATAAACTTTGAAGAGTTCTTCACTTTAAGATTGGAATAGATTTGACAAGATTTTAGAAGAAGGTATTCCTCCTTGGAGTCTTTCCACTCCTGGAAAGTTTACACCTTTCTTTAATCTGTGATTCCCCCTGCTAAGAAAGAAGATGGCTGGGCATGATGGTGAGATTTTGTAGAAAACTCTAATAATATATGTATCCCCCTGGCAAATAGGCTACCTCAGACATATCAATGACTATAAGTATAAAAAGAAGGTGATGTTGAAAATAAATACTGTACTCTGCAAGATGCACACAGTCAGCACTTCACATGGATAGTTATTCATTCTTTGTTTTTTTTGGTTTTTCGAGACAGGGTTTCTCTGTGTAGCTTTGCGCCTTTCCTGGAGCTCACTCTGTAGACCAGGCTGGCCTTGAACTCACAGAGATCTTCCTGCCTCTGCCTCCCGAGTGCTGGGATTAAAGGCGTGCACCACCACAGCCCGGCATGTTATTCATTCTTTTTGTAGTTATTGGAGGAGAAACAGGAAATACATCTAAGGATTGTTTGAAAAAGTGTTTTATGAATTGTGTTGCAGTTGACGATAATGTTTCTACACTTTGCCTTTGCACTAGACGCCTTCGAACTATCTGAGTTTGTTGTGGTCGCCATGTCTTGTGTTCGAGAGAGCCTGATTTCTGTTTGTATGGAAGGCAAACAGCAGAAGGGGGAGAGGAATAGTCTTTCATGGTTTTTCTTTTCTTTCTTTCACTTCTCTTCATTCTGCAGCTGTGCAGTCGGAGGTCCTTGTGCATGAAGACAGATTTGTTCTATGGCCTCGGAGTTGGGTGCCGGGGACGATGGCAGCTGCACTGAGCTGGCAAAGCCCCTCTATCTTCAGTACCTGGAGAGGGCCTTGCGTTTGGACCACTTTCTGCGACAAACATCGGCCATCTTCAACAGGAATATTTCTAGGTTGGTTACTTTATCTTTAACAATGTTTTATTTCATTTGTGATTACTGTTTCTAAGATTTAATGGTAAACTATTATATGATTTTTATTCTTGGTATTTTTTTTTCTTTCAAATAAAACAGTCAACTTTTTCAAAGACTATTTGTTCTTTAAGTGTTCATTTATAATAACCTTAAGTTAATCATTTAGTCAATCTTTTTTTTTTTTTTTTTTTTTTTTTTTTTGAGACATGGTCTCCCTATGTAGACCAGGCTGACCTAGAACTCACGGATCTCTGCCTCCACCTCTGGAACACCAGGTTTAAAGGTGTGTGTACCAGCTTGCCTGACCATTTAGATCTCTCTCTCTCTCTCTCTCTCTCTCTCTCTCTCTCTCTCTCTCACACACACACACACACACACACACATATACATATATTTATTTATTTATCTATTTATTTATACTGGTCTCAAATGACCTTGAACTCCTGATCTTCCTGCCTCCACCAGGTGCCAGATTTATAGGCATGTGCTGCCACACTTGTCTCAAAATATGTTTTGTTGGATAATCTTTAATTACAGACTTATTCTTTATTATTCAATTTATAGTGATGACAGTGAAGATGGACTGGATGACAATAATCCCTTATTGCCCGAGTCTGGGGATCCCTTAATACAAGTAAAAGAAGAGCCTCCAAATTCATTGCTAGGTGAAACTTCTGGGGCAAGCAATTCTGGATTATTGAACCCATACTCACTGAATGGAGTTCTACAGTCAGGTCAGTGTGGGGTGGGATTCCTCTGGACCTTGAGTTCTCTTGGGGCAGTCATCCTTTCATTTTTTTTTTTTTTTTTTATTCTTTATGTTTCTTTATCCAGAATCAAAATCTGACAAGGGGAATTTATATAACTTCTCTAAGTTGAAGAAAAGCAGAAAGTGGCTAAAGGTAAGAGATAAGACAGAATGTTTCCAGTCCAAATAACCTACTAAGACTGCAATAGAAGGGAAGTCACCGCTCCATTCGGGCGTATTGGCAGATGTTTCCGGAGACAGGTTTTTATATTGGAGCTTGTTTTGTGAAGAGAACTCAGGGAAGTAATTTTAATAGACTTACATTAAATATGAGACGCTAAGGAAGGAAAAGAAATTGATTGGATAAGCTGCTTCCTTCATTGGCTCACCTTGTAATTAGAAATGTCAATTTACTTTTCGTGAATTTTTGAGTAGTTCATCAAATGTCCTGAGTGCCTCCATGTGCCGAGTCCATGTGCCAGCTACTATTATAGGTAAACAAGTCTCTGATCTGTGTCATTTACATTCTGCATGAGGGAGGTAATGAGTAAGAGTGTAAACAAGTAATTACAATTTCATTAAAAGATAGCATTTCAACAGAATTCTGAATGATCAGAGTGAGCCGTGTGAATGTCTAAGGTAAGAGCCATTGATCATATGAGACATACACAAGAACCATTCACAAAGAAGCAACTTGGTGTGTCTGGGAGAAGAGGCTAGTGTGGCTGGCAAAGTGAATGGGGTAGTAGAAATGAGATTAGACCCTAGTGATGTGGGCTGCCTTCCATTGTTAGGGGTGCCCTTCCTCAGATCACAGCCATAAGTAGTTATCACAGTGGCGTAGTATTTACACCACTGCTGTGACTGGTCAGTGAACAGAGCGTGATATTTCTTTTCTTAAAAGGGTCTCTTAGTTAGCATATGCAAACATTTAATTAAAAAAACTGATTTACTATTTCTTTTCTATGACCTCAAAATGATGTAAGTCCTTTAATATCACCACCATGTCCTTTAAAACTCAGGTGGTTAAAGTCTGACTTGCTTTCTATCAGAAAGACTTTTATGAAGTTAGAAATACAGAAACCTTTATGCTTAACTATCACATTTTTAAGAATTGAGATATGGCTCTGGAAGGTGGTTCACAATGCTTGTTGCTCTTGCTGAGGACTTGGGTTTTGTTCCCAACACACATGGTGTCTCACAACCATCAATAACTCAAGTTCCAGGGGATCTGATACCTTCTGACCCGGCGGGCACCAAGTATGCACAAAGTTCATATAAGTGCACAGAGACAAAACACATACACATAAAGTAAATAAATCTTTTTTAAAAAAGATAAAAATTGAGATATAAGTTGTTGACTATAAAATCTAATCTTTTAAACTGTGAGACATAGCTTTTAATATGTTCACAAACTTCTTGGCAATTACCATTGTCTAATTTCAGAACATTTCATCATTACATGAAGAAACCCTTTGCTCAATAACAGCCACTCCTATCCTGAGAGCATCTCAGTCCCTGCTGGCTATTTTTCTCTCTCTCTCTCTCTCTCTCTCTCTCTCTCTCTCTCTCTCTCTCTCTCTCTCTCTCTCTCTCTCGATTTGCCCATTCTGGACATTTCATATAAATTGAATCATGTATTTGGGCTTTTGTGGCTGGCTTTTTTTACTTGGTATACTGCTTGAAGGTTTATTATGTTTTGGTGTGTGTTAGTACTTTGTATCTTCTCATGGTCTAATCTGAATCTACCACGTTTTGTTTCTCCGTTCACGAACTACTGGACATTGAGTTGTTTCTCCGCTTCTGGCTATCACACCTTGCTTTGTCCTTATTCCTTATATGCTGTATTCCTTTTTTTTTTCTTTATTCCTATACCCTCATTTTTTTGTATTCAACATTTAGATGGATTTTTTGTTGTTGTTAAAGAGAAGTATAAGAATATGAAATGACTATACTCTGGCTCTTTTGGTCATTGTTCTAGCATCTGGGGAAAAAATGATTGGATTGTAAAAGAAATGGCTTCACAGCAAAAGTTATATTCAATTTTCACCCCTTTTCTAGAGTATTCTTTTAAGTGATGAGTCCAGTGAGGCAGATTCTCAGAGTGAAGACAATGACGATGAAGAAGAAGAAGAACTCAATCTCAGCCGAGAAGAACTTCACAACATGCTTCGATTACACAAATATAAGAAACTTCACCAAAATAAATATAGTAAAGATAAGGAGGTGAGAGTTTCCAGAGAACGCTCCACCATATTCTTTTAATCTGTATAGAATAATAATTGCTAATAGTTATTGTGATAGGAAATCTAGCTTTGGAAAGTAGGTAATTGAATGTCTTTTGAATATCCTTAGTGTGTTTCCATCCTCACTGTCTCAGTTCTAGGCCACTTTGATCACTTGAGAAAGAACCCTTTTGCCCTTAGCTTCTGCTCTTTTCTGGTCTTCCTTGGTACCAGGCAGCCACCAGTCTGCCTTCTTTCTTGATACTTCTTTGTATTTTACATACTTATTTACTTGAGACTTGCTTAGGAGGGTGACCTTGAACTCCCATCTCCACCTTCCCAGTGCTGGCGTGTGCCAACACGTACAGTTGTGGTGGTTTTATTTTTGGGTGGTGTTACAGATTGAGTCCAGGGCCTCATGCATGCATGTTCTTCGTAAATGTGTCCCTTCCTGACATTGCATACAGATGGAATCAGATAACATGGTACTTTTTACCCAGCTTCTCTTACTTAGTGTAATGTTTACAAGGTTTGTCCATGTTTGTACCATGTATTACTCTCTCATTCGTTTTTTATTGCCAAATGGTTTTATTTATAGAACATGGTGTTTTTGTTTGTCACTCGATGAGCTGATTTTTCCCACTTTGGGCACTGTTGTATCCTACTGTGAAGGTTTTTTTGTAGGTGTATGTTTTCATTTCTCTCGGTTATATACTCAGCACAGAAGTTGCTAGGTCATGTGTGCTTAACTTTGGAGACTGTCAGTATATAATTACTAGTGCAATTACTCGTTGATGTTTTCTGTCTGGGAAAAACTTTTCTTCATAGATCAATATTATAGTGATGATAGTTCCCACCCAACCCCCAACCCCCTGGCTGTCCTGGAACTCGCTCTGTCGACCAGGCTGGCCTTGAACTCAGAGATCGGCCTCCCTCTGCCTCCTCCTGAGTGCTGGGATTAAAGTGTGTGCCACCACCACCTGGCTGATGACAGTTTTAATGACAGCGATTTGACCACTGTTACCAAAACATCCTGACCTTTGCCAGAGATAGAGCCTATTGTACACAGTGAGCAGTAGTGTATTTTAAGACCAAATGATTTCCAACAATATTAAGGTTGAATGGTAGTTCAGAGAACCTTGAGTAATGCAAATAAACTTACAGACTACAAACCTATGGGAATGATAAGCATTGGAATACCTAACTGTTATTGTTGTTTTGAGATAGAGTTTCTCTGTGTAGCCCTAGCTATCCTGGAAACTCACTTTGTAGATCAGGCTGGCCTTGAACTCACAGAGATCCGCCTTCCTCTGCCTCCCCAAGTGCTGGTATTAAAGGTGTGCACCACCACCGCCCAACAGTATCCTAACAGTTTTGATTCTGAAACCTGATGCCATAGTACTTGGTATTCTTTATATTTACTCATTTCTCTTTTTCTTTTTTTGAGACAGGTCTCACTCTATAGCCCAGATGGGCCTTGAATTCATAGCAGTCTGCCTCATCCATATGTGTTGGGATTACAGGCATGATCTGCTTTGATTTTTTTTTTAATTGAAATAAAACTGATATACATAGGACTGTAAGTGTACAGCTTGATGCATGCTTACTTAATTTTGCCAGTTGACAGAGGGTTTTATTTTAGTCCTCCATGTTATTCCATCATTTATAATCTTAGAAAATGATTCAAAAGATTTTAATTTATATGGGAAATAAGATTATTGTGGGGTTTGAGAGTCAGTTGAAATGAAATGTTTGGAAGGATTTACTGCTACATGGATGGAAAAAAATGAGATTATTCATGTTAATTGTAAAATAATAGGTACTGTACTTAATAATATTCTCTTTTGGTGAGAGGGAGGGGGACTTGAAAGGTGATAGGGCTGTGATGACAGATTGGTAACTGTTTGAAGGACCTAACAGCATATGCAAACAGGACAGAGGCAGGTGGGAGGCCAGGAAGTCTACATGGTGTGTTTCGGGCCAGCCAGGACTTCACAGTGAGTAACAGCCTGAATAGTTACTATCAGGAACCTAGTAAAGTTGAAGACCTATTGGTAGTGGAAATACGGCTTACTTCTTAATGATGAATTTCTGTTTGATTTTTGCATTTATTTATTTAGTTTGTGTGTGGGTGTGTGTATGCAGCACATATGTATGGATGTGATTGATGTCAGAGGACAGCATCATTCAGGTGTCTTCCACACTTTGGTTTCCAGGGATTGAACTCAGGCTTTCAGAGTTGGTGGCAAATGCCTTCTTTATCTGCTGATATCTTTCCAGCCCTTAGGTGAATTTCTAAAGACAAAAGATTCTTTATCTTTTTGTTTTGTTTTCATTTTTTGTTGTTACAGTGTTTTTGCTTTGTTTCTGTTTGATTTAAGACAGAGTCTTGTGTAGCTCAGGCTGGCCTGGAATTCCTGATCTCCTTGCCTCCACTTTCCTTTTCCCTTTAAGCCAGTGTTGGAATTACTAGCTTAACGAGAAATGCCTTTGGTACCAAAAGTGTATCTGTTGTACATAGTGCTGCCCATTTGCATATCCAGTATTTGGAATGAGGAGTTCAAAGCCAGCCTTGACTACATGAGCTGCTGTTGAAGAAGGTAGAAAAAAAAAAGAAAATATAGAAAATCAGATTCGTGAAGGTTTTCCTTCCCAAACTCTTTCCAACAATCTGTCTTATGCGTAGCAGTTGAACCTGTTTTGCTTCAAAGTCAAGGACATTCTCTTTGATGTACTAATTTCTCACTGGTCTGTGCAAGCAAGTTTAGGAGCTATGATTTCCTCTGGCCTAGCTGTCTTTAGTTGAGATGACTTGAGGCTGTGCTGTGGGGTGCAGGCAGGCCCATCACAGTGTTTGCCTGCTTCAGTTGCAGCAGTACCAGTACTACAGTGCAGGCCTGCTCTCCACATACGACCCTTTCTATGAGCAACAGCGTCACTTACTTGGACCCAAAAAAAAGAAATTCAAGGAAGACAAGAAGCTTAAAGGTAAGCATGTATCCCACCCATATTTACTCTTTCTTCATTTCAGAACCGTGTGTGGTGCATTTGGGCTTTTAAATGTAGTATCAAATTACTGAAAACCGATAGTCTCTTTTCTGATTAGTGGCATTACTAACCTTATTTCACATTTGTTCTGTGGTCTTTCCTAGAAATAGAAAGACTTAAGAGCTAGATTGTAAACACTTGTAATCCCAGCACTTGGTGGGTAGAATCAGGAGAGTCTGGAGATCAGATACGAATTCTGCTCACAAAGCATATTTTTAGTCTTCCCTTCTTTTTCAAGTCCCCTTTTCTTATCTTCCACTGTCCCTCCCAGTGTAAATCAAGTATTTGTGCTACTTATGATTTTTTTCCTCAAAAAATTTATTGTCCTATCAACTGATGCATTTTCCCTCCTATTATTTTCTTTAGTTGTCTTGCATTTCCACCAAAAAGAAGTAGGTTTCCATGTGTGACTGTCACTTGAGGCCAGGAATGCTTTACAAACCTTTCACAATGCAAAGTTCAGCAGTCATTTGGATTTTAGTTATTAGTCTATTCGTGTGAACAGAGGGCATGTCCAATGTTCTTTTCAAATTAGTGAGATCTTCCTTTTGGAATATTTATGGCTTGATAAAAGGAGGAAACTGGTAGAATGAGGAGGGCTCCTGGAGGCCTTTACTTTAGAGTGGTGACGGTGTTCTGGTTGTGTGCTGTGAAATGCAGCCTCGTAAGCATCTCTGTCCTTTGCAGCTAAGTTGAAAAAAGTGAAGAAAAAAAGACGACGAGATGAAGAGCTTTCCTCTGAAGAATCCCCACGTCACCACCATCACCAGACCAAAGTCTTTGCTAAGTTTTCTCACGATGCACCTCCCCCTGGCACCAAGAAGAAACACTTATCCATTGAGCAGCTTAACGCCCGCCGCAGGAAAGTGTGGCTCAGCATCGTGAAGAAGGAACTACCAAAGGTGAGTGAGGGAAAGGGAGGGACGGGAACAAGGCAGCGGGAGCGGGAGGGAGTTTGGGCTGGGGTACGACCAACTAGACATTAAGTGATGTTCGTCCTGTTTCTTACAACCTCCAAAAGTGAGCAAAGTCAGTCAAACTGACCAAATGGGGACTGGGGAGATGGCTCCGTGGTTAACAGTACCTACCGGCTGCTCTTCCAGAGGACTTAGGTTGGATTCCCAGCAGCTACGTGGTAACTCACAACTGTCTGTACCTCCAGTTCCAGGGGATCCAACACCCTTATACAGACATACTTGCCAGCAAACACCAATGCACATGAAATAAAAATAAATCATACATCAGGAGCTTTAACAAGCTGATCAAATATTGTCTGCTTTGTGGTCCATAGTAACATTTCATCTGTTTTCTCCTGATTAAAGCCAGGATCCAGCTTTGGAACTACATGTTGCATTTAGTTGTTAAATCTCTTTCATCTGAGTTTTTCAACCTTTGTCTTTTGTGACATTGTTACTTTTGAAGAGGGTTGGCCTGTACCTGGTGTTTCTATGTGGGTAGATTTGGGCTATGCATTTACACATGATTATCACAGGAGTGATTTGTTGTCCTCTATGTAGCATTTCAGGTAACATACACATTTCTGTCCACTGCTGGATGGCAATCTCTGGGTGACTTTTGGAAGTAATTTGTCTTGTATATACTTGACATTTTATTTTTCATTCCTTCAGGAATTAAATAAAGGCTACATAGTCTTATTAGAAATGAATCTTAAGTATTACTTTAAAATGTTTTAGGCCAACAAGCAGAAGTCTTCAGCTCGAAACCTCTTTCTCACCAATAGCCGAAAGGTAACAAACATATTTCCATTTCCTTTTTTGCCTATCATGTGTTCTCCTCTGGGCCTATTCTTACTATTCTTGTGTGTTGTTATGTATTGGTCATGAATCAGATAATATGGAAGAGAACTTCCAGATAGTCTCATTCTGCTTATACTTTGAACTTTTTGTGTTAAGCCAATTAATTAATCTTTGATTCTTGGGCTGATCATAGTCTTTAAGATCTGTGCTCAGTCTTTTCATTTAAGCAATGATGGGGATCAGAGAGATGGCTCAGTGGTTAAAGGTACTTGCTACCACGCCTGACAGCCTGAGTTCAGTCCCTGGAACCACTGATAGAAGGAAAGAGCTGACTCCCTACAGTGGTCCTGGAATGTCCACACATGTGCCATGGTACATGTGTACCCCAAAACACACAGCTATCACACACACTGTAATAGTAACTAAAAAAAGACAAATGTTGGTGGGAAGAAAATTCTCTGAGAGAAAAATAACAGCTTGTTGTAGGGATCAGATGAGGTAACATTTTTAGTCCGATTTCTCCATACTAGGCTCTCAGCCCCTCTATTTCCTCATCTATAAAATAGAGATGATGATGATGACGACGACACTCTTTCATAGATCTTTTGTGAACAAAGGATACATTAAGACTTGGTAAAATATGCCTCACATGGAAAAAAGCAGTGATGGCTATTATGATTATTAATGTGGTAATATAACACTTTGTCACTTCTCAGTGAATATCAGGGCCTTGCCATTGTTGCATTTCTTTTCTTGGGGAAATGTGAAGGAATGTGTTTATCCCAGTTAGGGCACCAAGGACAGATGAACCATTCAGTTTAATTGGAGTTACTTAGGTGTACATGGTCAACTTAAATACAGGACACAGCAAAAAGCCACGCCCTCATCCCTAGTCCTTACAGGGCAGTGGGGCCTACTGAATGCTGTCTAGGTAGCTCCCTTAGAGGCTGCTGCTTCCCTTGTGCATGTGATGGCCTGTAATTTCTCCCACCTTTCACAAGGGAATATTAGTGGGTCCACTCTTGGGAGGGTCTCAAGCTAACAAATATATCCAGGGCCATTTCATGCCTAAAGTACAGAGTTCTACGATAGTATGTATATTTTGTTTTATTTAAAGTCTAGATGTGGGTAGGTTTCTTCATCAGGAGATTTAACCTCAGGGGTTTGGACCTCAGTCACACTTGATCACCCTTTTCTCTTTATTTTTCACTCCCTCCCTTCCTCTCCTCACTCTTCCTCCTTTTGCATTTATATTTTTCTGTGTTGTTCATTAACAATATTTGCCTTTTTAAAAGCAAAAGCATTTTAAAAGAATAATACGTAGACTTATATAAAGATTTGATAAATTCTGTTGACTACATATAATTAATGACAGATTAATTCAGGGGAATTATCTCTTTAGTAGGACTGTTGTAGTAAAAAAATAAAAAATGGGGAACACTGGTTTAAAGGCCCAGCCAGAACTTTTGCTGGAAGTAGGTTCTTCCCTGTTCTGATAATGATGCTGTTTGCAGCTTGCCCATCAGTGCATGAAGGAGGTGCGTCGAGCTGCCTTGCAAGCGCAGAAGAACTGTAAGGAGACTTTGCCTCGTGCTCGCCGCCTAACTAAGGAGATGCTTCTGTACTGGAAGAAGTATGAGAAGGTGGAGAAAGAGCACCGCAAGCGAGCAGAGAAGGAAGCTTTGGAGCAGCGGAAGTTGGACGAGGAAATGCGGGAGGTGAGGCAAAAGCAGATTCTAAAAGCCTTCTTAGTACCAAAGCACTAAGAATTGGGTTTGTTGCTCAGTGCTTTCCTGGAACTATAATATAGACCAGGCTGTCCTCAAAACTCTCACAGATATTCTTGCCTCTGCCTCCTGAATGTCTGCTCCTTTTCTCTGTTTTTTATTTGTTTGGTTTAATTTCATTATCATCATCATCATCATCATCATTTTGGTTTTTCAAGACAGGGTTTCTTTGTGGTGTTCTAGCTGTCCTGGAACTCACAGAGATCCACCTGCCGCTGCCTCCTCCTGGGATTAAAGGCGTGCACTACCACCTGGCTTGTTTTAATTTCTTTAAAAAATTCTTCTTTTATGTGAGTGTTTTGCCATCACGGGTCTGTGCCTCACATGCATGCATGCTGAGGCCAGAAATGGGCATTGGATCCCCTAGAACTGGAGTTACAGAGTGTGTTACATAGGGACAATGAACAATTAATCTAGGTTTCTGAGACCCATCCACGTTTTCAGCTACCATTTTAAACTTTAGCCAATACTATTGCTGAATGTGATGTCTCTCAACTAGTCTAGACTATATCTAGGGATAGTGAATGAAGAATTTTATTGTCATTGATAAAACAGTTGGAATGAATAGAAGAACAGTTAGGGTCCAGAGAAGATGAGTATCAGAGGATTGGATGATGCTTTTTTCAGAAGTGGCCCCTAGTCTTTCTCAGAGTGGAGCTTTGGAGCCTCTCCTGAACCCTTGCTCGTCCTTTTCTTTTCATTTTTCACTTCTTCTCTTCCCTTTTCCTTCTTTTGTATTTATATTTTTGTGTGCTTAAGTGTTGTTCATTAGCAATATTTGTCTTTTTAAAAGTAAAAACTTTTTTAAAGAGAATTATATGTAGGCTTATATAAAGATTTAATAAAATCTGTTGACTACATATAATTTATGACTTGGATGTTTTTACCTTCAATCCTCCCCCCCATCCCCCCTCCCGCCCCCACTGTAGGCCAAGAGGCAGCAGCGAAAACTGAACTTCTTAATCACTCAGACAGAGCTGTATGCTCATTTCATGAGTCGAAAACGTGATATGGGTCATGATGGAATCCAGGAAGAAATCCTAAGGAAACTGGAAGATAGTTCTACCCAGAGACAAATCGACATTGGTGGTGGAGTGGTGGTTAACATCACCCAGGAAGACTATGGTGAGTCCTGAGTCAGGAGGTGGAGGAAGCAGGTAGCTTCCTGCTAAGCTAAGTTACAACTCTTAAAAGTTTTGTCCTGATTCGTAGATGATGCTGATCAGAAAAAAAGATTTATTATATTGTAGAAGGAAGTGTGTGTGTTTTTGCAAAAGAAGCCTATAAAATAATTTATGAAAGAATTTTCAGTAGAGGCTTGGATAGGTAAGAATGTTTGCCTAGCCTTCATGGATCCCTGGGTTTGATACCCGGCACCACATAAACCAGGCACAGCAGTGCAGTCATGTGATCTCAGCACTTTGGAGGGGTAGGCAGGAGGATCAGAAGTTTGAGATCATCTTCAGTTACATAGTAAGAGGATTTTCACAGTGTAGTAATCAAGATCATGTTGACCTAGAAATGCAAGAGAATGGAAGTATTTCAGAGTATCTTGAGTAATAACACATGTATAGCTAGATTTCATCTGAAATCTGCGTGATTTTGATTGTCCTGGCAATTGGTATCAAATTATAAAAGAAACCCTAGGCCTGGGAGATAGTAGACCTAAACTCCCAGATGGGTTTTGTGTGCTGGCTTTCACTGTTGGAGACCAGGGACATAAACTTTACATTGACTACTACTTTACTTTTAGGTTCTTTTGATTATTTGTTTTTGTTTTAGATTTTTCAAGACAGGGTCTCATTATATAGCTCTGGCTGTCCTTGAATTCACTGTGTAGACCACGCTGGTCTGGAACCACAGAGAACCGCCTGCCTCTGCCTCCTGAGTGCTGGATTGAAGTGTACGCCACTGAGCCTGACTTAGTTCTTGTCTCTGGCAAAGCCTTTAGCCTTTCCCCCTCCCAGTCCTGTGTTCGCCTTGGGATAAATACATGGAGAACTGGGGATCCACTTATGTGTGGGGTAAGTTGTATCTTTGAAGGAGATCAAGTGTGATAATCTACATGTCTTCTCTTTTCAGATAGTAACCATTTTAAAGCCCAGGCCCTGAAGAATGCTGAAAATGCTTTCCATATTCACCAAGCTCGAGTAAGTCTTATAATGAAAAGACAGGCTGGGCGTAGTAGCGACACCTTTGATCCCAGCACTCAGGAGGCAGAGGCAGGTGGATCTCTGAGTTTGAGGCTCTAGCTCGCTGTATAAGATCAGTTCCACACCAACCCAGGATACATAGTGAGACCTTGTCTCAGAAAAAAAAAAAAGAAAAGAAAGAAAAGGCATATTGTAATAGGCCCAGGAAATGTCCCACAGTTTTTCATTTGCATGTTCTTAGTTTTTTACTTTATTTTTTATGTATTTACTTTATTTTTACTTTCTTTGTTTATTGTTTCAGTTAAACGAATTGGTTAGCACTCGTGCCTGGTTCTGGTGTGTCTGTGTGTCTGGGTGTGTTCTTGTGTCTGTGTTTGTGTGACTCTGACCACATGTAGGGTGAAGTCTTTACTTCTTTCAAAAACAGATGTTATTGGCCACCAGGTGGGTTCTGGTAATTGAACTAGGTCCTCTACATTCAGTTAAAAACAGCCAGTGCTTTTAACCCCTGAGCCATCCCTCAGTCTCATCTCTCCTTCAGGATAGTACTAATACTTGGGATGGCAGAATAACAAATACTTAGTTGTGTAGGAATTTCATTATTACTAACGTTGAAAAGTTACAGTTAAGCTACAGACTGTTTTGTTGTTTTGTGTCCTCTTTGAGTAATCGTGGGTTGTTTATTTAATGAAAGAGACTATCAAGAGTCCTATGCCTTGAGAAACTAAGTCACTGGTTTCTTTCACTCAAATACTAATTTGTTCTATTATTCCTGAGCTAGTCTTTTTTTAAAAAAAATTTGTATTTATTCTTTGTGTATGACTGTTTTGCTCCCATGTATATATGTGCACTATGTGTGTGCTTAATGTCCACAGAGGCCAGAAGAGAGTACCAGGTCACCTGGAACTGGAGTAAAGATGATTGTGAGCTTCCATGTGGGTGCTAGGAACTGAACCCAGGTCCTCTGCAAAACAGCCATTGTTGTTCTGAGTCATCTCTATAGCCCTTGAGGACCTAGTGATCTTTAATAAAATTTGTAAGGAACTGTAATGAGTTGAAATTAGTGAAGAAAATGCAGTTTAGTGTGCTTCAGGGAGCCTTTCTGTTACTTTGTCAGGATTAAGAATAGACACAAGCTGCGCGGTGGTGGCGCGTGCCTTTAATCCCAGCACTCGCGAGGCAGAGGCAGGTAGATGGATCTCTGAGTTCGAGGCTAGCCTGGGCTACAGAGTGAGTTCCAGGACAGCCAGGGTTACACAGAGAAACCCTGTCTCAAAAAAAAAAAAAAAAAAAAAAAAGAATAGACACAATTGCTGGGTGCGGTAGTACCCACCTTTAATCCCATCATTCTGAGGCAGAGGTGTGCGGATCTCTGTGAGTTTGAGGCCAGCCTGATCTATGTAGTGAGTTCTAGGACAGCCAGTGCTATGTAGAGAGACCCTGTCTCAAAAAGACCAAACAAACAAGAGTAAACACAAATACCACCTTCACACAATTACTCTGGTTACATTTTGTATTAAAGCCTGTTTTGATTTTTGATACTAGTAGATGTTCATTGTACAAAGTTATGAATTTCTTAATAACATTTTTATTCAAGTATATTATGTACATTCATCATTATCATCATACTCTCCTATGCACTCAACCCCCTGTATCAAAACTGGTAACCAGCCAGGCGGTGGTGATGCATGACTTTAATTCCAGCACTCGGGAGGCAGAGGCAAGCAAATTTCTGTGAGTTCGAGGCCAGCCTGGTCTATAGAGTGAGATCCGGGACAGCACCAAAGCTACACAGAGAAACCCTGTCTCGGAAAACAACAACAACAAAAACTTTTAACAAAATCTTTGAATTAGCAAGTAATATAATACAGCTTAGTATGTTAATAAAAACATTTTTATATAATTGTTACATTAACTTAGTAAGATATTGGAAAGTTTATTCTATTTTTTAGCATAGTGTAAAAATATGCTAATGAATTGTGTTTAAATTTTTTTTAATTTTTATTTTATGTGCATTGGTGTTTTGCCATGGGTGTCTGGTCCCATGGAACTGGAGTTACAGTTGTGAGCTGCCATGTCGGTGCTGGGAATCCAACCAGGGTCCTCTGGAAGAGCAGTTAGTACTCTTAACTGCTCAGCCATCTCTCCAGCCCATGCTTAAATTTTTTTATTTTCATATTTTTCTTGACTTTTTATTTTCCAGACAAGGTCATTCGATGAAGATGCAAAAGAAAGTCGAGCAGCTGCCCTCAGGGCAGCTGACAAGTCTGGCTCTGGGTTTGGGGAGAGCTACAGCCTTGCGAATCCATCCATCCGGGCTGGCGAGGATATCCCACAACCCACTATTTTCAACGGCAAATTGAAAGGTTACCAGCTGAAAGGCATGAACTGGTTAGCCAATCTCTATGAACAGGTAAATTTTAGAAACATGTCAAACCTATTTTTTTATTTTACTATTTATTTTTCTTTCAATTAATGTAATTATGAAGTGAGTTCATCTTTAGCTTTTTTTTTTTTGCTTTTTTTTTAAGATTGACTTATTTTTATTTTGTGTGTAAATGTTTACCTTTATTGTATGTAAGTATACCATAGGCATACAGTGTCCATTGAAGTCAAAAGAGGGAAACAGATCCCCTAGAACTGGAGTTAGAGCTGGGTGTGAGTCAGGTGGGTGATAGAAGCTGAACTTGAGTCCTCTGCAAGAGCAGCAAGTGTTCTTAAGCACTGAGCCATCTCTCCATTTCCAAAACTTGAGCTTTATGCAAGAGTCTGAAAGGTATTGCTGTATTTCTAACTTGGAGATTCTGTTTGTATCCTGTATATAGTATGCCTTAGGTAGTCTTGGTAAGCCTTATTGTTTGCTTGATGTGAGTTAGATTAGATAAAGAACTAGCCTTAGTCTTGGTACTGAGTATCCAATCAAGCTTGGTTGATCTGATCCTCATCTTTGTTACATTTTCTGGCACTGAATGGAGTGAATCCTATGTGGTATCATCAGGTGTTGACCATATATCTCACTCTCCATGTCTCCCAGGGTATTAATGGAATTCTTGCTGATGAAATGGGTCTTGGTAAAACTGTACAGAGTATTGCCCTCCTGGCCCATCTGGCGGAGGTGAGTAGATGGAATTGTCAGTCATCTTCCTATCCTGAATTTAGGCTCATTTTCTATCAACAGTGAGCCACTTAAATGCAATGTTATGCTTGGTAGCATATCAAAATAATAGAACTTGTTGCTACGTTTGAAGGCCTTTTATTTTTATTTATATACAGAATGGTATAACATTTAGTTCTCAATGGGGCCAGGACAATATTTGAACAAGTATAACTAGAATCCTTGTCTTTCACTTCCTTTTAAGACCTACCAGGGTAGTGGCAAGGACTTTATTGTTAGATTACAGGATCTTGTACTGGATTCCCATCTCAACTCTGCTTTTTTCAGCCATGTCATATAGGCAGCCCACTTCATCTTTTTTGAAGTGATTTCACTTTAAATCTCTGAGGCCTAGTTTTCTATCTTTTTCAAATCAGAGGTAATATATATGTTATAGGAATCTTAGAAAAATTAAATGGGAAAATGTGTAATAACATACATTGAAAAAAATTAATACTTTTCCAATTAAAAAACAGTGAAATTATGATGACATAGTAGAAAATAATAAAAATGAATCAGTATATCATGTATGTTTTTATGAAAAAAAATTAAAGCCTAGAATTCACAAGAGAGTCGTTGCTTAGTTCTATACCTCTTTGGTGTGTTCTTATTATACTAACACTACTTCTTTTCTATTTTTATATTACTTACCTTGTTTTTCAAGACAGGGTTTTTCTATGTAGCCCTGGCTGTTTTGGAACTAATTCTGTAGACCAGGCGGGCCGCAACTAATATTGCTTTTTATTGAGTGCTTATGTATGGACACTTGGGATTTAGGCACGATTTCTCTTGTTACTGTGTTTCCTGTTTTCTAATTTCTCTTGTCGCTGATTATTGGGATGGAATAGCTTCAGTTTGCTACAGCTGGCTGACTCAGTTTTCTGTTGCAGAGAGAAAACATTTGGGGACCTTTCTTAATAATTTCACCTGCTTCTACACTTAATAATTGGCACCAGGAGTTCACAAGATTTGTTCCTAAATTTAAGGTAAAGAAGCTCTTGTTCTTTAAGATAAGCTTTCTGACCCTTCTTTTGCTACCTTACTAATTGTCTTTGGTTCCTGTTGTTGTAATAAACACTGTGACCGAGAGCAACCTGGGGAGGAAAGGGTTGATTTCAGCTCACAGCTTGTATTCCATCATCCAAGAAATTCTGAGCACAAACTCAAGTAGGCAGGATACTGAAGGCAGGAGCTGAAGCCTTGGCGGATGCAGCTTACTGGCTTGCTCAGCCTGCTTTCACTCAGTACCACCTGCCCAGGTGTGGCACCACCTCCTGTGGGGTGGGACCTTCCACGTCAGTCAAGATAATGCCTTACAGACTTGCTTACAGGCCAGCTCTTCATTTTTTTGAAACAGGGTATCTTGTAACTCTCTTATGTAGATCAGGTTAGCCTTGAACTCAAAGAGATCCACTGGTTCCTGCCTCCAGAATGCTGGAATTAAAGGCGTGTGCCACCATACTTGATTTACAGGCCAATTTTATGGAGGCATTTTCTCACTGTGGTTCCCTCTTCTCTGCCTCCTGACTGTTAACATTTAAGGTGTGTGCCAGCCCTCCTGGCCCTTTTAAACTGTCATAGCTGTGTGTGGGGTATGTGCAAAGAAATGTGTTGGATCTCCGAGAGCCAGGGTTACAGGTGTAACCTGTGTGAGCTGCCTGATGTGGCTGCTGGGAATCAAACTCAGGTGCTCTCAACTGCTGAACCATCTCATTAGCCCTCTATGTTTGTTTTGATACAGTCTTAGGCATCACAGGCTGTCCTTGAACTTGTTATATAGCCAGTATTTATGAGTGTATACCACCATACCAGGTTTATACAGTGTTGAGAGTCAATAACAGGGCCTCATGCATGCAAGACAACCACTCTGAACTGACGTACCTTCACAGTCCTTTTGTATCTGTATTTGTTTTACTGCTTTGCTTTTGTTTTTTAGAGACAGAGTCATACTCTATCCCCAGTACTTCAAGCTGTCTTAAAACCCCACTGTGCAGTCCAGTGGCTTTGAACTTGTGGTACGCAGTCAGCTTGCCTCAGCTCCTAGCTGCTGGGATTCTTGGTGAACCTTGACATCTGGCTTTTTCTTTTGGATTTATTGAGATGTCATCTGGTGTAACCAGGGCTGGCTTTGAACTTGCTATATGGCTGTGGATGACTTTGAGCTCCTGATCTTCTTGCCTCGACCTCCCAAGTGCTGGGAGTGTGAGTCATCATCCCCAGCTTCCTTATATTCATTTCTTAGAAATATTTACTTAGGAGAGTAATAAGAAAGCTTATAAACATTTATGCTAAATAAATGAAAACTTCATAGTCTAATGTAAGTTATTTGTGCCATTTTTCCATAGGAATTGATGGTAAAAGTAAGATGATAGAAAATAACTATCGTACTTGTTTCAAAGTAGATTTTGGCAATTTTTATATTGTATTGTAATCTATTTATAATAATTTATTTTTCTTAATAACTCTAAAGTTAGTCTTGATCTAGCTTATAGCATCTAAAGTAGATAATGTGAAAATTGATTTAACTTAACACAGAGAGGAAAAATTGAGATTGACTGGGCCAGGCATGTTCACTTGGTAGAATGTTTGGTTCCTATAAATGAAACCTCAGATTGGACCCACAACACTGCATAAAACTTGCGGTGGTGGTGGCCAAACCTATAACCTCTCACGTAGAAGGAAGAATCAGGAGGATGAAAACAGCATCCTCAGCTATAGAGCAGGTTTCAGACCAGCATGAAACCCTGTCTTAAAAAGAATCAAGAGGTGTGTTACAACAGATTAGGTCTAACATAGACACGGTGCACATAGTTTTTACGCTGAACATGGTGGCTCATACCTCTCAATTTCATTACATGTGAGGCAGAGGTGGGAAGATAGGAATTCAGTGCCAGCCTTGGCTGCATAGAGAGTTCAAGACTAGCCTGGGCTACATGAAACCCTTCCTCAAAACCCCTCTCCCCAAAACAAAGAACAAAAGATTTTGTGTGTGTGTGTGTGTGTGTGTGTGTGTGTGTGTGTGTGTGTGTGTGTGAGAGAGAGAGAGAGAGAGAGAGAGAGAGAGAGAGAGAGAGAGAGATAATGAGTGGGATTGATTATATTACTTGTAGTTTGAATGGGTGGGTAATGCATTAGCTGTGTTCTGTCCCTAAAAGGATGCATTGAACATGAAGTTGCATATTAGTAAAGATTTTATGAATTATGGATCAAGAAATAATATCTCTGATTTGGTACTTGACAATTTTGATGGACTCCATAGATTGCTGCAAGGAGGAGGGCAGAGATGAGGCAGATATTTTTCTGTCTTAATGCTTTGTAAGATAGAGGAACATAACTGGGATTTCTTAGCATCGTGCAGGTTTTTTTGGCTATGGTCCTTTTCTTTCTTAACTGCATTGTTGATTGTTGATGTAGAACATGGTTTTTTGTTTCTCTCTCTTTTTTTTTTTTAATTAAGAAAATTTTGTATTTTTACATACCAATCACAGATCCCCCTCTTCCCTCCTCCTTCCCCTCCAACACACCTCCCATTCTCTCCAAGAAGGTAAGGCTTCTCATGGGGAGTCAGCAGTGCCTAGTACATTCAGTAGACAGGTCCAAGCCCCTTCCCCTGCCTCAGGGCTGTGCGCGGTTTGTTTTTTGTTTTTCAAGACAGTGTTTCTTTGTGTAGCCTTGGCTTTCCTAGAACTATCTTTGTAGATAGACCAGGCTGGCCTCCGACTCAGAGAGATCCGCCTGCCCCTGCCTCCCGAGTGCTGGGCTCAGTGGTGTGCACCGCCACCACCTGTCATATAGAAAGTGTTTAAGAAGGATATCAGCACTGGAGAAGATGACTCTGGCTAAGAGCACTGGGTGATTTACCAGAGGACCCAGAGTTGATTACCAGCTCCCACATGGCAGTTCACAGCTGTCTTAATTCCATTCCCTAGAGATCTGATGCCCTCTTCAGGCCTCTGCAGGCACTGCATACATGTGGTCCACAGATACACATGCAGGCAAATACTATTTTAAAATGTAATCTAAAATAAGGGATCAGAAAAGTAGCTCTTAATTTGCGTAATCATTTTCAGCTCCCTTAGAATATGAGATTGGCTTAATTGAAATTTTTTCATGAATTGTTGGGCATATGAAAAATGGAAATAGTTTTTTGGCTTTTCTTGTTTTCAAATTATGGCTAGATACATGTTGAATACAATGTTAACAAATCTTTAATTTCTACCCAGCCACTGGAGGTTTTTTTTGCAGTTCATCCACTGGCCAAGAGATGGCAATGTGATGTTATTTTAAATCTTCATATCTTTCCTTTGCTTTAATGCCTAGAACCGAGCTTTCATGTACATATTCAATTTCCATCTTGTTTATTTGTTTATTGAATTTTATCTTTTCAAAGATTTATTTATTTATTATGTATACAGTGTTCTGCCTGCAGGCCAGAAGAGGTACCAGATCTCATTACAGATGGTTGTGAGCCACCATGTGGGTGCTGGGAATTGAACTCATGACCTCTGGAAGAACAGCCAGTGCTCTTAACCTCTGAGCCATCTCTCCAGCCCTGAATTTTATTTTAACACTGGTGTAGATGTGGTAAAATAGAATCATGTCTTAAGTGTCCTCTATTGGATTTTCTATTCTAACTTTTTTATATTATAAAATATTCATACCACAAAAATTTACTATTTTACCAAGAGAATGGTATGTACTTGTCCTCTCAGTACTCAGAAGGTTGAGGAAGGAGGATTGCACACATTCAAGGCCACTCTGATCTACGTTGCTCATTCCTAGCCAGCCAGGACTACATAGCAAGACTCAGTCTCAAAAAGTCAAACAGACAGTCATCCAAAAACTACCTTATTCAGGAAAGGTAGAATGGCCCTAGGAATAGAGGCACCCACCAAGCCTGGAGACCTGAATTCTGGCCCCAGCACCAGATGCCAGGGGAGAGAACCAAATTCTGAATGTGGTCCTTTGACTTCTGCCTGTGCTCCGTGGCACATCCTGAGTATGTACACATGCATATCTGTATATTCACATATATGTAAAATGAGTGTGATAAAAAACCCTACCCTCATAACCATGTAACTGTATGGTTTCATGCTTTAAGTCCATTCACAGTGTTGTGTGGCCATCGCTGCTCTTATCCCTACTGTCCTCACCCTACCCTTAAACTTTGTGTCCATGCCAGGAGGTGATGTTGAACACCTTTAATCCCAGCACTTGAGAAGCAGAGGCAGGTGGAGCTCTGAGTTCCAGGGCAGCCTGGTCTACTGAATGAGTTCCAAGACTGCCAGGGCACACAGAGAAACCCTGTCTGGGGGGTGGGGGTGAAGTGTGTAGACTTTTGTTTGAATGTGTGTCTTGTTTTCATTACTTCAGAGCATATGCCTGAATTGAATTACTGGGTCATTCAAGTTATTTAGAAACCTACTCTTTTTATGTGGTCTGGGAACTAACATTAGATCAAACAGCTTGAAATTATTGATTAGAAAATACTTTGTAATATAGGACATAGAAATCAAATATGTATCTTTTGGAATCCAAGCACACTGTTGTATGTATTATTTATGGATTCAAACAGTATAGTTGTTTTGACAGAGACCATATGGACTACAAAGCTTAGACTTTACAAAAGATTTGCTGACCCTAGTGTCATTGATTGTTTTGATTGCTATTCTCTTAAATTGTTAAACATGTTTACTTCTCTATTAGATAGAGGTTCTCCTCAGGTTTATAGTTAGAGTATATGAGATCCATAGATCATGATGCCGACATATGGAACCTCAGTATATTTGGTGTAGGTGTCTGGAAAACATGTATGGTTCTGACTAGGATCTCTACTCCCCCTAATTTCTTTATGTTTCTCATAAAATGTGATTTGTATTTTTTTAATATTTATTATTTTATTTTTTTTTTTTTTTTTTTTTTTTTTTTTTTTTATGTTTAGTGTAAATCAATAAAAAAAAAGTAAAAAAAAGATCAAGCTCGATAAATTATTTATGCTATTGAGAGCTTTTTTTTTTTTTTATAGTTTTTTTTGTTTATGTTGCCACCTGTTGTCTGCCTAAAGGCCTGTAAGGTGTCTTTGGTATGAAACGGTAAGTTTTCATGTTCAGTTTTTGACAGGTATTTTCATATTATTAATGAGCTGTCATGTGGGTGCTGGGAATTGGACCCGGGCCCTCTGGGAGAACAGTCAGTGCTCTGAACTCTCTCTCAAGCCCCATGATTTGCATTTTAAGTAGTTATTTGCATCATTTTTTGTTCTTTAAGTTTTTTTTTCTTCCCCTGCTTTATTGTTTCTATTCTGTCTTCTTTATTTCTCTGCTTCTAAACTTCTTTCCGCTGTTGGGACCAGGAACTTAATGTTGTTGACCATCACCTTTATGGATATGTGCGTTTGAAGGGAATCACTGATTTCTAACCATGGCTTTAGTCAGCCACAACAGTTTGTTTGTTTGTTTGTTTTGCGACATGTTCTTACAATGTAGCTCTGACTCTCCTGAAACTCACAGAGATCTGCCTGCCTCTGCCTCCCAAGTGCTGAGATCAAAGGTGTTAGGCCACCATGCCTGGCATCCAGAGCTTCAATGTGTCACATTTAAAATTATACCTAACTTGCACTGTTGCTCTTTGGTTCATGAGTTGTTTAGCAGTATAGTTCATTTTCAAGTAAGAAAGGCCTTTTCATGTGTCTTTCCTGTTACTACTCCGTAGCTTGAGCCCATTGTAGCAAGAGGACATGTGATATTATTATGTTACTCCTTTAAAATGTCTTGGTTTTATGGTGTAGCATATGGTCAGTTTTCATATGTCTTGACAGTGTTTGAGAATTTAGGTGTTCTGCAGTTGTTCAGTTCAGTATTCTGTTTGTTGATAGGTCAGGAAACAAAGTCTGATGACTTGTTTAGCTTATTCTCTCTCTCCTATACATCTGCCTGATGTATCCACTGAGAAAGAGAAAGGTATGTTAAAATCTACCACAGTTGCTATATGTCTGTTTTGCTTCTAGCTTTAGCTTTTAACTTTATTTACTCTTAAAAGTCTTAATTTATATAGAAATATATAATTACTTACTTTACCTCCCTGCTGAACTGAACCGCATTTATTTATTTGTTTGTTTGTTTGTTTTTGTCCTTCGTTGTTCTGAGACAGGGTTTCTCTTTGTAGCCTTCCGTGGCTGTCCTGGAACTCACTCTGTAGACCATATTTGCTTTAAACTCATGAGATTCTCCTACCTACCTCTGCCTCCCACATGCTGGGATTAAATGCTTGCATCACCATGCCCTGAATCTTTTATTTTTTATTATTTTATTATTTATAAAATTGTTTTAAGACTTTTTGACTTAAAATAATTTTTATGGTATATATAGTCTAGTTTTCTTCTGATTTTTTTATGCAGTGCTTTTCTATCTTAATTTTTTTTTCATTTAATTTACTGTATGTGTGTGAGTGTTTTACCTGCACGTACTTCCATGTACCATGTGCATGTATGGTGTCTGTGGAAGTTAGAAGAGGATATTGGATTCCTTGAGAATAGTTACAGAGTTGTGAACCACCATGTCAGTGCTAGGAACTGAAGCTGGGTCTTCAACAGCAACAAGTGCTGTTAACCACTTCGTAGCTCTGATGAGCTTTGGCTTCATGAGTATTAGGATTATGGGTGTGTATGATCATATCCATCGTATTTATTATTTATTATTCGTTTGTGGTCTTGCATGCATAGGACTTTAGTGTGTGTGTGTAGGTCAGAGGACCACTTTTAGGAATTGCATTTCTTTTTCCATTTTGGCTTGCAGAGATTGAATTCATATGGCCAGACTTGAGTGACAAGCACTTTTACCCACTGAGTCGTCTCACTGATTGCCAGTTTATTTTATTTTTTAGTAGAAAACTTGAGAAAGCACCGTGTATTTTAGGTTGTCTATTTGAAATAGAGTCTGGGTAGGTGATCTCTGATGACCTCAAACTTATGATTCTCCTGCCTCAGCTTGCTCAGTTTTGGGATTACAGGCATGCATTACCTACCACACCTGGATGCTTTAACATTGGTAAAAGCTCAATCCTCATCTTCTCATTATCTCAATCTTCTTTGGGTTTGTTTCTGTAATTTTTCACATTAGTTTTCAGTGTTACTTTTTTTTTTTTTTTTTTTTTTTTTTTTTTTTTCGAGACAGGTTTCTCTGCGTAGTTTTGCGCTTTCTGAGCTCACTTGTAGCAGCTGCTTCGAATCACAGCGATCCGCTGCTCTGCTCGAGTGCTGGATTAAGGCGTGCGCACCATCGAGTGTTACTTTTCGAACATTTGATTATTATTGCTCAATCCTGTGTCAGATTGTATAGTAAAATTTCTACAGATATTGTAGACATACTCTTTTCTTCCACATAGGAGATATATATAAATAGGGACAGGGAAGGTTGATTTGTTTTTAAGATAGTATCACTTGCAGCCCAGGCTGGCCTCAAATTCACTCTGTAATAGAGAATGACTAGTTTTGATTCTCCTGCCTCCACTTCCCATGCCCTGGCTTCATGTGTGCTAGGTAAGCAGTCTTAGTACCTATATGTCCAGCATTTATTTATTTATTTATTATTTGTCTGTCTGTCTACCTATTTATTTTTCCCTACTAGTATTGTTGCCCCTCGGGCACATAAGTAATTTAGTGTTTTCTTTATTTAATCAGAACATGAGATAATTCAAGGATTTTAATACTCGTGCATAATCCTTGAGTTAATAGTTTAGAGCCAGGAGTGTGGGTAGTTAAGTTACCAGAATACTCCGACTTGAACTGTAGTTTGTTTGTTTGTTTGTTTGTTTGTTTGTTTATCCTTGGCTCTACATCTCTCTAATACTCCAACTTGAACTATAGTTTGTTTGTTTGTTTGTTTATCCTTGGCTCTACATCTCTCTAATAACTCCGACTTGAACTATAGTTTGTTTGTTTATCCTTGGTTCTTCATCTCTCTTTTTTTTTAAAATTTTTTAGATTTATTCATTTTATTTTGGTTTGGTTTGGTTTTGGCTTTTTGAGGCAGGATTTCTTAGCCTTGGCTGTCCTGGAACTAGGTCTGTAAATCAGGCTGGCCTTGAACTCAAAGAGAGTCACTGCCTCCTGAGTGCCAGGATTAAAGGTGTGAGCCACGACCACCTGGCTATTAATTTCATTTTATGTGTGTTTTATCTCCATGTATGTGTTTACTCTTGGAGGTCAGAAGAGAGTATTGGATCACTTGGAATTGGAGTTGTTGATGGTTGTGACCCACCATGTGGGTGCTGGGAACTTAACCTAAGTCCTCCACAGTAGTAACAGGAGCCGTCTCTCTAGCGCCCTACATGTTCTTTAAAAAAATCTCTGCTAAGCTTTTTATTCTGTCTGCTGGAACTTTTGGAATGTATCAGCGCTGCAAAGAGAAAGTATACCACATGCTAATAGGCTTTACCACTTTTTCTGGTCCTTGGCTCTGTAATTTTCCATTGCTTCAGTATCTCGGATACTTTAAAAAAGATACATTGTGTATGTGTTTCTATTTGGTTAGTAGGAAAATTGGTAAAACAATGCCCCTTTTATTAGTTTTTTTAAACTAAATTATTCAGAATAACTATTTATTGATAATGTTTACAGTTTATTACCAAAGAAAATAATGTATGTATTGATCCATTTTCTAGGTGCTACCATATTGGGGAAATCCTCATGATAGAAAAGTCATCCGGAGATTCTGGAGTCAGGTAACTTCAGTTTTTCTCTCTCTTTCCCCCTTTTCCTTCCCCTCCCCGTTCCTCTCTCCCTCTCTCTCCCCCTCTCTTCTTTCTCAGTTCTCTTTGATTTGAATAAGTCCTCATGTTTATAAAATCTACAATACATTTCTGGATATGGGGCAAATATATTTTTCTTTTTTTTTTGGTTTTTCGAGACAGGGTTTCTCTGTGTAGTTTTGCGCTTTCTGGATCACTTGTACCAGGCTGCTCAACTCACAGAGATCGCTGCTCTGCTCCGAGTGCTGGATTAAAGCGTGCGCACAACGCCATATATTTTTCTTTAAATACATTGTTTTTCCTGTACAGGCAGTCATTTTTACTTATAGTCCAGTATGAAGAAAGACCTTTTTTCTTTAAGATTTACTTTTTAAAAAAATTTATGTGAGAGCCGGCCGGTGGTGGTGCATGCCTTTAATCCCAGCACTTGGGAGGCAGAGCCAGGCGGATCTCTGAGTTCGAGGCAACTGGGCTACAAGTGAGTTCCAGAAAGGCGCAAAGCTATGCAGAGAAACCTGTCTCGAAAAACCAAAAAAAAAAAAAAAAAAATTTGTGAGGCTGGTGGTGGAGGCGCATGCCTTTGATCCCAGCAGTTGGGAGGCAGAAAGAAGCAGGCGAATCTCTGTGAGTTCAAGGCCAGCCTGGTGTACAGATCGAGTTCCAGGACAGTTAGAGATACACACAGAACCCTATCTTGGAAAAAAAACAAAAAATTTATGTGTATGTGTGTGCGTTTGTATGAGTATATGTGTACCACATACATGCAGGATCCCAAAGAGGCCAGATCTGCTGAAACTGGAGTTACTGGTGGTTAAGAGTCACCATGCAAGATCAGCAAGAAGTTTAACCACTGAACCATCTCTTCAGTCCCATCTTCCCTTTTCTTTCATGAAAAGGATATTAGTTGTTACTCTGATTTTAAAAGGAAATGCTTTAAAAACATTGGACGTTTGCAGTTTGTCTCCCAGCACCTCTTTCAGTCACATAGATGGAAGAATATCTATTCTTCATCTTTCTTTTAACACACTGTTTATGCTTTATTATCTTTTTTTAAGACAGTAGCTCACTATGTAGTCCTAGCTGGCCTGGAACTTGCTATGTAGACCAGGCTGACCTCAAAATCACAGAGATCCTTCTGCCTCCGCCTCGCCAGTGCTGGGATTAAAGGTTGTACTACTACACTAGGCTTCCTTTTTTACCTTATTGAGAATGGTTATGTTGCCTGGAGAGATGGTTCATTGGTGCCATGCCAGCTTGATGATATGTGGTCAGTCCCTGAAACCAACAGTGGGAGGACAGAGCCAACTCTGGAAAATTGTTGTTTGACCTCCACGTGGATATGTGCTTATTCCTATTTATACGTACAGACATTGAAAATACTTGTTTGACCATGTTTACATATCATTTTCCATATTTCCCCTCTTACATTTGTAGAAGACCTTGTATACTCAGGATGCCCCCTTCCACGTGGTCATCACTAGCTACCAGCTGGTAGTCCAGGATGTCAAGTATTTCCAGCGGGTCAAATGGCAGTACATGGTACTGGATGAAGCTCAGGCGCTGAAGAGTAGTTCCAGGTAACATGCATATTAGAAACTAGCCTTCAGGGGTGGGAGTCTCCACATAGAATCAGCAAAGGCCAGAAATTTCAGAATATAACATAGCATAGTTGTGCCTCAGTAGTTTGCCTGACCAGAATGCAGAAATTCTTATTTAATGTATTTTTCTTTGACACTCAGATATCATGCTTAGAATATATAGATTTTTCTCAATCTCCTCAGTTGTGACTTTTGTTGCTAAGGAAAATTCAATAGGAAAAGGGGACGTGGCCTTTTCTCTGAGGGATTACTTTATAAAAGAATTCCAAGCAGCAAGTAGAATATTACTCAAGGGGCATTAGAGATTATTTCTTTTTTATCACACCCCCCCAGTTGCATGGTTATTAGACCTCAAAAAGTCTTTTTATTGTAAGTTACGTGTGTAAAGACGTAACTTACAATACGTCTTTATACACGTAACTTACATGGTGTGTGTGTGTGTGTGTGTGTGTGTGTGTGTGTGTGTGTGTGTGTGTGTTTTAAAGGCAAGAACAGCAGGAGTCGATAAAGCTAGAAAGGTCATCCACTTAACCTGTTTGAGGGATTTTTTTTTTTTTTTCTCTAAGCATTTATACCATTGGTATTGATGAGTCTCAGTTCTGGGATTTTTATCTTCATCTTCGTTAAAATATATATATATATATATTTTTTTTTTTTCTTCGAGACAGGGTTTCTCTGTGTAGCTTTGCGCCTTTCCTGGAACTCACTTGGTAGCCCAGGCTGGCCTTGAACTCACAAAGATCTGCCTGCCTCTACCTTCCGAGTGCTGGGATTAAAGGCGTGCGCCACCACCGCCTGGCCGTTAAAATATATTTTTATTGTGTGCATGATACAGTATATGATTCTTTAGTTGTTTGAAAAGTATTTTTAGAAATATTGACTCAAGATAATTACAGAAAGACTTATTGCCAACTTGGAATTTGTAACTCATTTCCTTGAACAGTGTTCGTTGGAAGATTCTCTTACAATTCCAGTGTCGGAATCGGCTTTTGTTAACTGGAACCCCCATTCAGAATACCATGGCAGAGGTAGGCACTAATCAAGATCACTGTTTATATCTTCTTAAGACAATTGTAGCCATGATGGCCTCCTGCCATTCTGTACAAATTATATTCACTACCATAGAAGAATTTGATTCTTCCTGAGTATCTTGTAGGCACCATTCTTACTTTCTTACTATTTGTTAATTACGGTGTCCCTTTTTGTTTCTTTAATAAATATTGAGCACGTTAGGACATGTTGCTCATCTAATACGGGTAAGTTTTTGCTCTAGAATCAGAAGCTAATATTCTCTAAAACCAAGGACCTTGATTCTTCCCCCTACCCCAACCCCAGGTGACGACCGAACCCAGGGCCTTGTGCTTGCTAGGCAAGCGCTCTACCACTGAGCTAAATCCCCAACCCCGATTCTTTGTTTAGAATCATCGTATTTGACATTTTGTAGAGAATACATTCACTGTTAACTGCTTGTTTTTTCCCATGTAATATGGAAACAGTCATAAATAGGGTAGAAATGAATGGCTCTGGCTATGTTCCCATAAAACTTTATTCATGAAAGTTATTGACAGCTAGTTATACTACAACAAAACTGTGTTCAGCTATGGAATCAGCTGTTTGACTGTCGTCTTTAAAACTCATCTATACGACTACAAAAACTGAGCAGTGTTTATATTATTAAGCTTTTAGTTTTCGATTACTTGAAAAGTCATATTTTTTTGTTACAACACCTAATCGTAGCGGGTTCATTGAGCAAGTATTTAGATTCATTTATTTCTGCCTCATGTACATGCATTCATTTGTTACTTCATTCCCCAAACCTTAATCTGTAGTCACATAACATCATTTTATGACACTCTATCTGTTTAATATTTTTCCTTTGTTTGAAGCTCTGGGCTCTGCTGCATTTCATTATGCCGACATTATTTGATTCACATGAAGAATTTAATGAATGGTTTTCCAAGGACATTGAAAGTCATGCTGAAAACAAATCTGCTATTGATGAGAGTAAGTACTATGAAATTCTCTTTTTTGTGTGGAATTTTAAGATTCTGTGACCCAGGTTTCACACTATGGCCTAGACTGGCCTGGAATTCACTATGAAGTTTGGCTTCAAGCTTAGACATTTCCTGTTTCAGTTTCCCAAGTGCTGGGATTACAGGTGTGAGCCACCATATCAGGCTCTGAACTTTGTTTTCAGTCTATTAGTATGAGCAACCATGTGCTTAGGATTTCTTTATTTTTTTTTTTCTTTTAATTTTACTTAGTATTGGATGGGAGGGTGTATGCCACAGTGAGCTTGTGGAGGTCAGAGGGCAACTGTGGAGTTGTTCTCTTCATTTTACCTTTGTATGGGTTCTAGAGAGCGAACTCAGGTCACCAGGCTTGCTTGGCAAGCATCTTCCTCTAAGCCCTAGGGTTTGTTTCTGTTGCAGATTTTTGGTTTACTTTGGTGCCTGTCCTGGATCTCGCTCTGTAGACCAGGCTGTCCTAGAACTCACAGAGATCTGCCTGGCTCTGCCTCCCGAGTGCTGGGATTAAAGGCATATGACACCACCACCTGGCTCTGTTGCAGACATTTTTAACCTGGCTTGTCAAAATAGTCTTGTACTGTTTGCCTAATATTGAGAACATGCCAAGTTGCTTATGGTGTAGACATAACTTCACATCTACTAATTGTAAGAATAATTAAATAGGGTCTGGAGAGATGGCTCAGTGAGCACTGAGTTTTCCAGAGGATCTAGGTTCAATTTCCAATACCCACATGGCAGCTCCCAGCATATGTAACTCCAGTCAAGCTTGGGATATGACACCCTCTCCTGACCACATTAAGCACTGCATACGCACATGGTGCTCAAACTTGCATGCAGTAAAATAAATTCTTCAAGTGATTTGAAGAAGTTGTTAATTTTTTGACATTTCTTTACAGATAATTTTGGGCAAACACTGTGACCTAGTTTACTTTCTGTTGCAGTTTGGGGAGAAAGGGTTTTTTTGGTTACATGTCCCAACTTAGACCATCATAGAAATTAGAACAGGAGCAGAAGCAGGGAGCTTGAAGCAGAGACCATGGAAGAAAACTGCTTTCTGGCTTGCTTTCATGGGTTGTTCAGCCTGTTTTCTTGTACTACCCAGGACCACCTGCCCAGGGGTGGCCCTGCCCACAGTTGACTGGGTCCTCCTGAATCAATTAGGCAGAGACAGGCAGATTTCTGTGAGTTCAAGGTTAGCCTGGTCTATAGAATGAGTTCCAGGACAGCCAGGGTTACATAGTGAGACACCGTCCCAGAAAAAACAAACACACGCACCCATGGAAAGAAAATGCCCCACAGGCTTGTCCACGTCAAGTCTGATGGGAAAGAATTCCTCAGTTGAAGTTCTTTCTTCCCAGGTGTCTCCATTGTGTCAAATTGACAAAATACCTAGTACACACTGGGAGTCTTTTCTAGCTTTCTTTAGCTCTTTGTGAAAACCTTTTTATTGATACAGTTTGCCAGATGTGCTCTGAAAGTAGTTTCTATGTAAATAGAGCCTAAACAAGATGCTTGTTCTTCTTCTTTGAAGTTTGATTCTTCCAGAAAATCATTGAGCCCAGTGGCATTTGGAGGGTTTGGAGGGAGGAACATGATGGTTACTTTGACTGTCTTCAATCAGTGTACTTTGTATTATTTGTGGACTTCCTGTTTCAGATCAGCTCTCTCGCTTACACATGATCTTGAAACCATTTATGCTGAGAAGAATTAAAAAAGATGTAGAAAATGAATTGTCTGACAAGGTAAGGAAAAAAAATCTTATTTTTAATGAGTTTGAACCTCAGGTGGTACCAACTTAGGGTTCTTGGCAGGAAATTTCTTTGGCATATATTTAGATGAAAGGTAATCAGTTTGATTGAGATATTTGAACTTGAATGGTCCCAGGGGACTTAAGCAAGGCAAATAACATTCTTTTCCTTTTGTTACCCACCTACCCGAATTTGGGTTTGTTTTGTTTATTTTTATATAGGGTCTTACACTGTAAGCTAGGCTGGCCTGGAACTGATGTAGAATAGGGTGATCTCAAACCCTGAACAACCCTGCCTTTCCCTTCTGGCTGCCTGCTGAGATTATATGCATGAGCCCTCATGCCTAGCTGTACTTTTATTAATTGAGAGTTTGAACCATTACAAAAACAGAATAATGTCATGACTCCACTTATACTCATGGTACAGCATCAGCAGTGATTAATGACCATTCCTAACCTTTGGTGTATTCTAAAACAAGTCTTACAGTTATTTTATTTCAAAATAGTTCATGCAGGCTGGAGAGATGGCTGAGTGGTTAAGAGCACTGGTTGCTCTTGCAAAGGACCCGGGTTCAATTCCCACCACCCACATGGCAGTTCACAATTGTCTGTAACTTCAGTTCCGGGGGATCCGCGTGTCTCTTCCCCGCCCCTGACCTCTCCCCCCACCCCCCAGTATATACAGGCAAAACACCAGTCCACATTAAATGAATAAATAAATCTTTTAGAAAAGTTTCATGTGGCCAGGCAGTGGTGGCGCATGCCTTTAATCCCAGCACTTGGGAGGCAGAGCCAGGTGAATCTCTGTGAGTTTGAGGCCAGCCTGGGCTATAGAGTGAGTTCCTGGAAAGGTTCCAGAGCTACACAGAGAAACCCTGTCTCAAAAATCCAAAAAAAAAAAGCAAAAAGAAATTTTCATGTGTATCTCTCAGTGATTTTATTTGTCTTGGAGACAGAGTCTCACTGTAGACCAGTCTGAGGCTAGCCCCAGAGCACAGAGGTTCTCTTGCATCTTCCTCCCAGGGACTGAGCCTAAATTGTGTACCTCCATGCTCTGTAGATTTGTTTTTTTTTTTTTTTTTTTTTTTAAATCAGGTATTATTATCTTTGGGCAACTTAGTGAATGATAATACTGTTAACCAATTTAGTAAGTCATAGAAGAGGTCTCTTTCCCCTTGTCCTACCAATCATATATGCTTGTTGTAGACTGAGTAGTCCTTTCACAGTTGGTACTTGAAGATACGGACATGAGACAGATACCTGGAAATGTAGTTTTGTAAATTCCTGTGAAGGGTGATAGTTGGTGTTGTAAGAAGTGGAAAAGAGGATTCAGAGGGGATATCTAGTGTGTATGACAAGTGGGGCAAGGAAACATTGTTTTATTAAGTTTATACTGATTTTTTTTTTTAAGATTGAGATTCTAATGTACTGCCAGTTGACCAGCCGACAGAAACTCTTATATCAGGCTCTGAAGAATAAGATTTCCATTGAGGACTTACTACAGTCTTCTATGGGCTCTACTCAGCAGGCACAGAACACCACCAGCAGCCTCATGAATCTCGTCATGCAGTTCAGGAAGGTAAGGCTCAGGTCATTTGCTCTGTGGGTTTTTTTTTTTTTTTTTTTTTTTTTTTTTTGGTTTTTTCGAGACAGGGTTTCTCTGTGTAGCTTTGCGCCTTTCCTGGAACTCACTTGGTAGCCCAGGCTGGCCTCGAACTCACAGAGATCCGCATGCCTCTGCCTCCCGAGTGCTGGGATTAAAGGCGTGCGCCACCACCGCCCGGCTAGGGTTTTTTTAACCTACTTTGCGGAGAGGGCTCCAGGCTTGGATGGATGCCTGATAGACCTCTAGAGATGAAAAGGGAAGGTAAATATTCATGAAGTTTAATATTCAGCAATGATGTCTGCAAATGACAATGTTGTCCTGCCATTTCTCTTCATCTTAGGTGTGTAACCACCCAGAGTTATTTGAACGGCAAGAAACTTGGTCTCCATTTCATATTTCCCTAAAGCCATATGAAATTTCTAAGTTTATCTATCGTCATGGACAGATCAGGGTCTTCAACCATTCACGAGATAGGTGAGCAAATATTGATACCTGTTGATGCTGAGTGCTTTTATAATTTGGCTCAAGGGGCACCTTTATTATTTAGTAGTGTTAGGGATGGAACCCAAGCCCTCATGCTTGTATCATAGACGATGTGCTAGAGTGCTGTATCCTTAGTGGATAGATGAATTTAGTCTTGACTGAGTTTCATGTAAAGAGATGTGTAAACAAATAGTGAACAACTATTGAGTGCTCTTATAATGGGAGTTGGAGCACTATTAAGGCTTGCATTAGATGGCCTTAAATGCCTTAGCCATTTCTAAATCAGGAATACGTACCTATGTACAAATGTGTATTTGCACCAAAGTCAACAGTAAATTTACTAGAAATGTCCTGGTATACTTGAGTTATGTTTAAGTGACTTAGAGTCACACTTAATGCCGAACTGAATTTATTGCTTTTTAATTAAATTTATTCTCTTGATAGAGTCTGCAGGAATAAATTTGGTAAAGTTGAATTAGTCAGTAAACTAATACGCTAGAGACCATTTCATTCAGAAACTTGGTGTGTGGTCCACCTTATACCTCTAAGTTAGGATAGTTTTGGATTTCAGACTTTTTATTGTACTCTTAAGTGGATGTCTGTATGCCAGCATTTGAAAGCTGTGGACTTTGAAAGTTCAAAGTTTTCGTTATAAAAATATTCATCAACATGACCTGATGAAAGTAAAATTGAAGGTCATTTAGCAGATTTGAGCAAGAGAAATGGACCAGAGTTGTCCTTTTTGTTCAGGCTAGAATTGAGTCTGTGAGTGAGGAGAGAGTTACATTATTGTAACAGTTTTGTATTTTCTAGCATTTGTGTCATGATTTGCATAGTAATATGACAAGAAACTTATGTGTAGAAATAGTCTTAAAAGATTTTCCTTAATTTGGAGCTTCTAGTTCAGTTAACTTCCCAGTGTTTATACTCCCCTTCAGATTTATTTTAATTACTTGCTCTACAGGTGGTTAAAGGTTCTTCTTTCTCCATTTGCACCAGACTATATCCAGCAGTCTCTCTTCCACAGAAAAGGTAGGAGTTTTGATCTTTGAAAGGAGTGTCGGGATTTACCAGGATTGTCTCTGTTTTGCCTGTGACTATGGTGTTTTGACTTTTATTTTCTGTTGTCTTGATAAATTGCTAAGTTAGTGGCTAGGGAGTGGCTTTGACTATGGAACATTAGCATTTGCCACACTAGTGTGAGGACTAACTAGAGTGCAGAACTCTAGATCCCAGGTAAGTGCTGGCTGGGTGTGGTAGCCCTCCTGCAATCCTAGCACATAGGTAGAAGACACAGGATCCCTAAAGTAGCTGGCTAGCTAAACTAGTCAAATCAAGGAACACCTTGTTCAGGCAGAGAACTTGCCTCAGAAGATAGAAAGGCACCAAGGAAGGTACCTTTGCACATGCAATTTGCCCACACTCACGTGAACTTGTATACACACATGCTTTCGTACCACTCATAAACAAAAGACAAAAAAAATTTTTCAAGTTGTTTATCTTTATCTATAATTTCTGTAATTCTTATTTTATTTTATTGGTTTGTTTGTTTTATTAGAGAAGACAGGGTTTCTCTATCTAACCCTGTCGTAGAAGAGGCTGGCCTTTAACTCAGTGACCTTCCTGCCTCTGCCTCCCATGTGCTGGGATCAAAGGCATGAGTCACTGTGAAGACCTACTTTCTGTTATTTGTACATATAGCAGGAAGCAGTACAAAATAGTCATAGTGACTTTCTCCGTTTTATACCTACCTGTCTCTTAGGAATTTCTCTTCCTTAAAGCCAGGTTCAGTGGCTCACCTCTGTAATCTCAGTACTCAGGAGACCAAAGCCATGAGTTTGAAGCCAGTCTGGCCTAGTATGAGAACTTTAAAAAAAAAACAAGAATTGGGCTGGGCATGATAAAGTGCTTGCTTAACATGCACAGAGCTCTTGGTTCAATCCCTAGCACCTAATAAACCAGGTCACATATTTGTAATCCCTTCATTCAGGAGAGAGAGTCAGGAAGATCAGAAGTTCAGAGTCATCCTTGAGTACATAACAAGTTTGAGTCTCCTCACCTCCGGCTGTATGAGAACTTATCTCAAAACAAAGAATTTCTTCCACTTGAAATTTGACTTTAATGCTTTTATTGAGAATTCCTTTCTTCTTCCTTATCCTAAGCTGCTTGACCTTGAGCATTGTCCAAAATATTAAGGCGAAAGTTCAGAACCTTTCTCTTTTGTTCTGTCCTTTCCTTTTTCTTCAAATCATAGAAATTCACCAGAGGCCAAAGCCCCCAAAGGTGACTGCTGAGCCATCTCCACTCGGTCCCGTATGTGCTGTACTTGACAGGTACGGCTTCTGTCTGTGGCTGTAGTACACAAACATGACATCCTGGCTGCGTCAGAAGTAAACAAGTCAGCAGGTTGAAGATTGTCTCTTGGTTTGCTAGCGGGCTCAGCATTGTTCTTTGATTTTCCAGGTATTAATGAAGGAAGCTGCTTTTCTTTCCTTCGATTTATTGATGTCTCGCCAGCAGAAATGGCAAACCTCATGCTTCAGGGACTTTTGGCCAGGTGAGAAGTTTGCGTACTGTTTGTTAGAAGAGCAGTTGGGAATAGGCAGGGACAAAAATGAAATACTTTGAAATTAAATATTTAATATTAGGCCATTTGAGCCTCTATTTTTTTCCCTATTGATAATTTTCTATGAGCTAGGGATGGTGGTGGTGGTACATGCCTATAATCCCAGCACTTAGAAAGCTGAGGCAAAGGGATTGGGTGTTGGAAGCAGCATGTGTTACATGAAACCTTGTCCCACCCCCGAATAAAAAAGAATTATTAAAATCTTTGTGTATGTGTGTGTGTGTGTGTGTGTGAGAGAGAGAGAGAGAGAGAGAGAGAGAGAGAGAGAGAGAGAGAGATATTCTGGAAAATTTAGCTGTGTGTTTTTATTCATTACAAAATGACTTTCACTGATTTTTACTACATTGTTTTTAATATATAAGATATATATATGTGTGCGCCGCCACCCCCCCCCCAGCATATATATGTATTTTTATATTTGTATCTCCTGGGTCTGGAGTTACAGACAGGTGTGAGCTGCCATGTGGGTGCTGGGAATTGAACCTGGGCTCTGTAGAAGAACAGCCAGTGCTCTTAACTGCTGAGTCCTCTCTCTAGCCCCTATTATGTTGTTTTTAATGAAATAGATAATTTGTTAGGAATGACTGTCTTCCTGATAAGATAGTTTTTATGGTAAAAGTTTTTTTTTTTTTTTTTTTTTTTTTTTTTTTTTTCGAGACAGGGTTTCTCTGTGTAGTTTTGCGCCTTTCCTGGAGCTTACTTGGTAGCCCAGGCTGGCCTCGAACTCACAGAGATCCGCCTGCTCTGCCTCCCGAGTGCTGGGATTAAAGGCGTGCGCCACCACCGCCCGGCATGGTAAAAGTTTTTGAAGTAGAGATAAATGTTTCTGAATACTTTTTGTATTTATTTGCTTTTTATTATAGCTGTATAGAGCATTTTACTTTAAAAACAAATCATGTAAAGGAATATATAGAACAAAAGTATGTAATGACTTTATCTGAAGGTCAGAAAGAATTGTTTCCTAAATGCTCAAGATTTGCAAATGATGTGTGATAATGAGATAGGTCCTTATTGTGAACTGCCAAATTTCCTAAGAGCACTGAGTGAGCATATCTCTGTGGTTTGTTTCAGGTGGTTAGCTCTTTTCCTGTCTCTGAAAGCCTCCTACAGGCTCCATCAGCTGCGCTCTTGGGGAGAGCCAGACAGGGAGAGCCATCAGAGATATCTGAGAAATAAGGATTTTCTTCTTGGAGTTGATTTTCCACTTTCCTTCCCTAACCTTTGCAGCTGCCCTTTGTTAAAGGTAAGGAGTTATCTGTGCTTAAATTGTCTACTTAGTAGCCTCACTTCTTTTTTCTTTGCATTAGTAAGAATAAATGGTGTTCTCAAGAATCCCAATGTTCACCCAGGCAGTGATAGTGCATGCCTTTAATCCCAGCACTCTGGTGGCAGAGGCAGGCAGATCTCTCTGAGTTCAAGGCCAGCCTGGTCTACCGAGTGAGTTCTAGGACAGCCAAGACTACACAGAGAAACCCTGTCTCAAACAACAAAAAGCAAACAAACAAGAACCTCAGTGTTCTGAGCGGGTCTGTACCATGTATTGAGTTACACCTATATTGTATGTATATTTTTCCTGTGTAAATGTTTCGTTTATAACTTTGTTGTGATGAAGAGTGGCTTGGCTTGCTCTCTCTTAATTCTTCCTTTATCCTTTATGTGTATGGGCATTTTGCCTGCATGTAATCCTGTGCAGCTTGGGAGGCTAAGGCAAAGGTTTACAAGTTCAGAGCCAGCTTGAGTCTCTCTTCCTGGCCTGCTTATGTTCACTTGAGGCTTGCATGGTGCCAAGAGACTCTTTAGCAAAGCTTTGCTTTATTACTGTGTGCATATTGTGGTTCTGGCAGCCAGACTGCTCATACTGCGGGGTGATACAGCAGTCAAGAGCATGAACACAGAACAAGAGACTAGCAAAAGCTGTAACTTGTTAAAATCAAGTAACCACCATCCCATCAGTGAGATCACTGTTTTCTTTAAATAAAATGGTGGCCAAAATAGACTAAAGAAATAATGTTGCTAGTTGTATCTCCAGTGATCCTACCCTCCTACCCTGCTTCCCTTACATTGATTATAGACAGATTAAAGTATTTGAGAAGTTGTCAGGATTTCTGTAAAGGAAAGCTTACATATTGAATATTTTAAACTAATGAGCTTTTTCTAAAAAAAAAAAAAAAAAAACCCTAGAATTAGATATAAATTATGTTGACTTACAGACTTCCAATAAAATACCTAATATATATGACATTATTTCTCATGTGGGAATTTCCACCCAAGAATAGAATTACTGCTAGATAGACTTTTTCCAGAAAGGGACTGATGGGGGTTTTCATTTATTTTTGTTTTTTTTTGAAGGGGGAAGTTGTTTTTCCATTCAAGGTATCTCTGTTCTGGAACTTGTTCTGTAGACCAGGCTGGCCTTGAACTCAGAGATCCTCCTGCCTCTGTCTCCCAAGTGCTGGGATTAAAGGTGTGTGCCTCCATGCCTGGCCCGATATTTTATTAAGATTCCTTATGATGAGTTTTGGCATCTCTTTCATTAAAAAATTTTTTAAATTTTAATATATTTGTATATTTTGCCTGCATTTACATTTGAATACCACATTTATGTAGTACTGATGGAGGCCAGAAGAGGGCATCACACCCCCTGAGACTGAAGTTACAGAAAGTTATGAGCCTCTGAATTGAACCCAGGTCCTCTGGAAGAGCAGAATAGCTGAGCTTTAACTATTGAGCTTCCTCTCCAGCTCCTTGTATCCCTTTCTTAATAGTAACTACATTGTTGGAAGGAAGAAGCTGGAGAAAATGTTCATTCCCTTGTGTATTCTATGAATGTAATAAAAGATTTCTGCTGAGTTTTGCTCTTGGAGAATATTCAGAATGAGGATGGCTTAGAGAGAGAGATAGTGTTTGGTTACTGTTGTTTAGAAGTCAGTAAATGTTCAAATGCCGTTAAGTTATCTGTTGATGTTATGTCAACTGCTTCTCCAGAGATGGTCTGAATGCCAGTATGTATCCCAGCTACCAGTCCTGGACTACTCCTGAGATAAGCAGAGATTGTGGGCCTGTACCTGTCTAGTCTCCTCTCTAGCTCGGGAGGATAAGAGGACTTACTGTTCATGTCAGAAAGTACACTTTTGAGAGATCAAGAAGACAACAGACAATACAAAACAACCTAGAGCTTCTGTTTTTTTGAGACAGGATTTCTCTGTGTAGCTTTGGAGCCTATCCTGGAACTCACTCTGTAGACCAGGCACAGAGATCCGCCTGCCTCTGCCTTGGAGTGCTAGGATTAAAGGCGTGCCACTACGCCTGGCCCTAGAGCTTCATTTTGAACCCTTGTCTGTACATTAGTATTAAGCCTCAGGGGTAGTGTACCTAGCTAGTCAGCATTTATTAGTACAGGCTGACAGCCAAATAATTTTCATATTAATCATTCAGGTGATAATAAATAAAAATGTAAAAGACAAGAGAACTTTATTGCAGAGACAAGCCAGCTAAAGAATACAGATGCTATTAAAAGATTAGAGGTTTTGGTAGGGGTTACAAGGACCTTAGCACCTACAGAAAAGGCAAAACATGTCAGAGCTACTAGGCTTGTCAAAGCTCTGTGGGCCTACCATTGTACTAAAGTGATTAGAAACCACTGAAGGAACAGATGGGTGTGGTGTGTCCACCTGCAATCCCAGCTTTTGGGAGGCTCAGTCAAGAGGACTACAGATTGAGGCCACCTAGAACATGAGTGAGAATGCTGGATGCACACAGGCCAACCCCTGCAAAAATAAAGAAATACAATAATTGTTCTCTGTAATGGAACCTGGGACCTTATTTGTAGTAGGCAAGCACTCTGTCTACCTCTGAGCTACATCTTCAGTCCCTGATACTATAATTGAAGAATTTACATTATTTTGAAATAGTAATGTTGCTCAGGTTAGCTTAGACCTCATTATGTAGCCAAGAATGTAGACCTTGAACATCTAATCTTCCTTTAAACCCAGCCCTTATTCAGTGCTTCATATTGAATTTAAGTCCTCATGCAGGCTAGGATAAGCATTACACCTACTTAGCAATATCCCCAACCCAGTTGTTAGTGCTTTGATTTCTTATTTTTTTTCTAGAAAACTTTTCAATTAATTTATTTCTGTGTGTGTGGGTATTTTGCCTGCACGTTTGTCTGTGAACCAAGTGTGTACATGGTACCTGAGGAGACCAGAAGAGAGTGTTGGATTGCCTAGAGTTGGACTTAAAGATGCTGTGAGCCATCCTGACTGTCCTAGAACTTGCTCTGTAGACCAGGCTGGTCTCAAACTCACAGAGATCTACCGACCTCTGCCTCCCAAGTGCTGGGATTGGTTAAAGGCGTGCCCTAACACTGTCCAATCTCAGTTAACATTTCTTATTAGTTGTCCAATGGAGGCTAAAGAGAGACTTTCCTGTTCATGAACCCTTGTATTCCTGTCTCTGTGTAAATAAGAAAAATAATCAGAATGGTGGTGCATGTCTGTGATCTTCTTAGCACTTGAGAAGGAATGACAGGAGCATTGTCACAGCTTTGAGACCAGCCTCCCGTGAATTGAAGGCCAGCCTGGTCCATCAAAGGCTACATAGTATGACACTGTCTCAAGAAGAACCAACTTTGTTAGAACTACATGACACTATTAGCACCTGAGTCTACACTGTCTTAAGGGAAATTTTATAAGAAACTAGTCTTAATCATTGTGATTTGAGTTTGCATTCATAGTCATAACAAACCAGCTAGCTACCTAGCACACATAGTATTTCTCTTCTGGAAGTGAAATTAGAAATGACACTTGATTTTGTATACTAATAAGACCACATTTTTAAATTAACATGAGCCTCAACTATATATTACACATTTGGTTCTGATTAAAGGTAATTTAGAATTAATAGTATTGGCCATAAAAAATGTTGATGAAGTTGGATATTCAGTGTGTGACACATTTTCTGTTCTGCTCCGTTAACACTTTGTTTCTGCTTTAAGTCTCTTGTTTTCAGCAGCCACTGTAAAGCTGTGAGTGGCTACTCAGATCAGGTCGTCCATCAGCGGAGATCAGCTACCTCCTCCCTTCGTTGCTGCCTGCTCACTGAGCTGCCATCTTTTTTGTGTGTGGCCAGTCCACGAGTAAGTCTCCCAGGAGGGAAAATCAGAAACAGTTAATATTGTTAAGAAAGAAAAAAAGAACCAGTACTCGGGGTAGTTTCTAAGCTATTTGGATCTTCAAAACATACCAATTCTAGTTTGTAAAAGGAAAGGAGCTGGGCATGGTTATTCACTTGTGATCCCAAGCCATGGGAGGGAGGCTTGAGAGTTCAAGGCAAGACTGAATTATACTGAGACCTATTTCAAAAGAAAATATAAGAGCAGGAGAACATCCGTGATCCTGTCTTTCCCAAGATAGTACTTTACCTTGAAATGTAGAGATTTTAGAATTAACTTGTATGTTGGTGGTTGCTACTTTTGATTAAATCAGAAGCTATAAACTGTAATGTGCAAGCCATCTGTCAGGAAGATCAGTACCCAGACAGCAGGGCCAGGAGAAAAGCCATTGTCACCTGCTTTGATGTTTTGTTGAGGCTGTCGTAGGCTGGTGACTGAGTTAGGGTGGTGGCTTCATTAGTAAGAGTTCATCTGGCCTTATCTCAGTATGGTCCCTCCAGAATCAGGCAGTTCCCAATCTCCTGTGCTCTCAGTTCCTCAACAGCCTTGCCCGGATTGTGTTTCTCAGGTGTACTCCATCTGAACAGTGACTGCTGCGTCTTACTTGACATTCAGTAGTCAAACTTTTTTCCCCGGGGGAGTGAAGGGGGGGTGATAGTGTTGGTATTTCTGTTGTGGTTTCAGCTTTGAGCATGCGCTCTTCCATTACCCTGTTTATTCAAGCAGTATTCCCAGGATTGCTGACAAACAGCCCTGAGAGCCTTCCTTTGGTTCTCTGTCTCCCTCTTCCACTTCCTTTCTTCTCTTCATTGATCATAGAAAGGTCAGACAAAAATTCTCCCTATTCCATGAAGAAGTATGTCAAGGGAGAAAGGCAGACCCACCTAAGTGTTTAGACAAAAGAATACATTTCTTCTGTTTTCCCAGCTTGCTGTTTTCTGTTGCTCCTGGGACAACAGAGTTAGCTAAGGAGCTCTTTCCCTTTTCTGTTTTTATCTTGTTCCTCCACTCATCCCGAATCTTCTATTTTCACAGTTCTATCCCAAAAAGAAACTTTTAGGTCTTCCTTGGAAACATTTGTCGGCCATTATTTTTATCAGCTTGCATATTTTATTAAATGAGAATCGATAAAAGAGAATCTGATCAAGGGTCTAAAGAAAGATGAATAGAAAAGAAGTACTGAGTCCCATGGGCTGCTGCCTGCCTAGATATCTATCTATTGGTTCTGTGCTGTGTGAGCCTAATTCCCATGCCACTCTCAACCCTGTTTGCTGTTTATTTATGGAAAAAGTATTTGGAATCTATGTATCCTGTTGCTCCAGAGCATTCTTAGAACCGAAGTTGTTGAGGGAAATGTATTTTTTTGTACAAAGTGTCTAAAGCCGAGTACTGTGTGGAAAACAGCCTTCAGGCTTCACTGTTGCATGGTTGGTTTCCTTCTCTTTTAACCTGATCTCTGTACCAGGTTCCTAAGAGAGGAGACTTAGGTTTCTGGGAGAGGAACTATATGCCAAAACTATTCCTAGTGTGTCATAGAACCAATAAAAGCCACTAAATCATTATGTATGTAAAAATTGTCTTTATGCACATAAGAAGTATTTGTTATCTCTCAAGACTCCCTAAATCTCTATAACCAACTGTACTCAAAAATGTCTTCCCAAAATTAGAAATTTAAACAAACAAAAATATGAGAAACAGTCCTGGGCTGAAGCATGGTGGCTTATATCCCTACCATTCTAACATTTGGTTGGCTAAGGCAAGGGAGTTGTTAAGTTCGAGTCCAGCCTTGTCTCACAAGGGAAGGAAGAGAAAAAAGCAAAGAAAACACAGTGTTTTTACAGGGGCTAGGCAGAGGTCTGAACTGGCACGTCTGATGGTGCTCTTCCTCTAAAGAATAATAAGAAGAAGCTGTAATCATTGTACATGTGTGGTGGTTGTCAGGGAGCAGTAGAAAACTCACCACCCTCTTTCCTATGCAGTCTCACTCCCCATATTTGTAGAGTTTTCTCATGTAGCATGTGCTAAACCTGAAAACAGGAGTAATTACACCATGATTTTGATGGCATGGGGATTCTAACCATGTCTGACTATTTTATGTGCACCTAACTAGGCTTCAGCTTTCATCTCAGTCCTGGGGATGATTAAAGTGATTATTTCATGAGATGTCTTTCATTCTACTGACCTTAAACATTTGGTGAGGAGAGAGAAATTGATTTTAGCCTTAACTGGCCAACCACTTCTAGAAGTCATTTCCCTGGTGTGTGTTCTAAGGTAACCATCACTAAGGAAGGAACTGTTTATCAATAGCTGAGAAGTAGTTCTATATGGTTAGTAGAGTAAGGAAGATCCTGGGCATTCATCTCACCAAAACCCAGAAATATTTGGAGCAGTCACGCTCCCAGAGCCAGAGCAGGAACATACATGTCAGGAAGGACGCCCTAAATGCTTGACGAAGCAGCTCCTCCAACTACAGTAATTTAGGAGGTTAATGAAGCAAAGCATGGGATTAGCATGTGGGAGATGCAAGGGGTACAACCTTTTGACATTGTGATATGATGCTGTCATGTACAGAAGAGTTGGGTTTTATTTGTAGCTATCCGTGAACACCTGGCCTGCAAGCACAGGTTGGATATGCCTGGACTAGACGCAGGATTCATTTCCATTTGTGGGGAGGAAAGAATGGTACGTCATGCCTCATTGCTACTATTTCTGCACCATCAAGGTTTGCGGAATGAGCACAAGCTATCTAGGATGAAGCTAATTTAGAAGTAGGATTATTCTAAGAAGAAATGGACTTTTTTGTTCCGTTGGACCTCCAAAATATACTGCTCACATACTTAGACTATGGTATTTTATAATTCCACATATATCTTGAACCAGGGCTCGTCACCAAAGCTTATTTAAAAAAAAATTGTGTCTTGGGTTTAATTCCCTGTACCACAAGGAGGCTCACAACTTTTTACTCCATGGGTATTAGGAACACACATAGTGCATATGCATACATGTTAAGAAAACATACTTTTTAAAAAAAAGAAAGAAAGAAAGAATTGTGCCTTGTATTCAGCACTGGACTTGGAAGGATGGGATGTTGGCAACATTGTAAGTTTATAACTGAAGATGTTTTGCTTTTTAAACTGTTAGGAGCACCTCTATACAAGTCCTTAGCAGGAGAACACTTGCCTATGTCACTGATCTTCCATTGTCCTTCATTCTAAGCATCTAGTTTCAGAGTTTCCATCTTGAGATTATGACCCCAAAAGCCTTGATTCCAGTCTGAGTTCTGTTTTGTACTAGAAAATAAGGGGAAGTTAGAGAGGGTTTTCTTTAAGTGTAGAATATCCAGTATTAGTCTCCACTGTCCAGTGTGGTGGTTCAGCCTGTAATCCCAGAACTCAGGAAACTGCTAAGCCAGTAGGATCATGAGTTCCAGGATAGCTAGACTACATGAGAGACCTTCCAAAAAAAAAAAAAAAAAAAAGAGTCTAGGGATGTAGCTCAGTGGAAGAGCACTCACATGAGCAAGTTCCTAGGTTCAGTCCTCCTGCAGGGATGGTGATGCAGTCAGGAGAGGAATTGAGTGTTTTACCCATTCAGGAACACATGCTGTTTGAGCATATGTAGAGCCTTCCCCTAAGGTCACAGCCACTGCTTTAATCATTTTTATAGCAGGACAGCTGTTAGAGAGTTTGAGATGATGTGACTCACATCCTACATGGGAAATGTCTGCTCTGGCCCAAAGTCTGCGGGATTGCGGAGTAGATAAACTATTTCAGAGAGAGATACAGTTTTTGTAAACCTGCTTTTCTTTCCATCTTTCTAAGTATCCATGGGAAAATGAGGTGATCGAGAAGGAAAACAACAACATCAAAGATGCTCTGGAAGAAACAAAAGCAGTAGGACTTGTCTACATGAACTGGTTTAGCCCTGAGTGGGTTTGGAGCTCCTGGCCGGCCCTCTGCTGTGGCCTTTGGTAGTTTTGCAGCTGAACTGTAGATGGCACTGCTCTCTGATGAATTTAGTTCCCTCCGGCTGCCAGCTAGTGCTGTCTCTCTTCTGGCTGTTGATAAGAAATGAGACTGTTTACCTGCGCATGGTGCCCTGGCTCCTAGCAGAAGCACCTGCAACCCCCTGTTCAGCTAGCATCATTGTCCAGGCTTGTTTGTTAACCTAGGTCAAAATAGTTTCCCCTCCTAGATTCACACCTGTCATCTGCTTCCATCACAGCTCTAAAGGTTGATTCCTGTGAAAATGGAGTCGTTAATAGCAAAGCAGTTTCTAAGTACTCATCTGCCATGGAATTGTAGAACAGCCCAACTAGGTACAACAACTTCTCCGTTCTGATCTCTCTCACACCTTGGCTCTTTATGCACTCTTGGCTGTTTACACCCATTTTCTCCCCATCTCTTTGTCTGCGTAATTTACTGCTTTTGGTGAATGGGCTTTTAGCGTTTTTATCATCTTGGACTTGGTGGAGTACCAGAGCCTTTACTTTTTTTTTCTTTTTCTTTTTTTTGGATTTATTTATTTATGTCTGCATGTGTCCTTGCAGGCCAGAAGAGGGGACCAGATCTCATTACAGGTGGTTGTGAGCCACCATGTGGTTGCTGGGAATTGAACTCAGGTCCTCTGGAAGAGCAGTCAGTGCTTTTAACCACTGAGCCATCTCTCCAGCCCCCAAGCCTTTACTTTTTAAAAAGAGGTTACATTCAACAGTCTTCTTATCAGATGACTTCACAGAGAACTATAAAAGGATGAACCTATGTTTCTAAGTTGGCAGAGAGCCCTTTCTCTATTGGGAAGGCCACATTTTAGTTTTATCAGGTTGTACTATGATGACATAAGAGTTTTGTGCAGTCTCTGCCTTAGCCAGGAAATACACTGCTTGCTGGTGATTGCTTCTCTCTATCCTCTGTGTCCCATATTCCTTCTCCAGCGTGGCTTGAAAGAAGTCTTCCCTTCTTCTCCATTAGGGTTGTCCACGAGAAGTCTTGATAAACAAAGAAATTTTGCCATGAAAGCATTAAAGATAGCTTCAGGCATAGCCAGGTAGTGGTGGCACACACTTTTAATCCCAGCACTTGGGAGGCAGAAGCAGGAGGATCTCTGTGAATTCGAGGCCAGCATGGTCTAAAGAGTTCCAGGCCATCCAGAGCTACATAGTAAGACCCTGTCTCAAAAAACAAAGATCGCTTCATGTGTGTCAGAGCAATACTGTAGTCCTTAAATGATGTCTGTCCATCTCCAGATCCCTTTCTGGTATCACCATCGTGTGTGGCCAGTAGTTCTTTGTCAAGAACATCTAGTAATGAATGTGAGTAGTAAATGTATTGAGAGTAGAATCCTGTCACACTAGCATCCTAGTCTATCCACATGCTCCAGTTTCTTTTTGTATTTTGTGATTATAGGTTCATGTTTAATATTAGAGATCACCATTTTACCAAGAGCTCTCTGACTCAGTCATTGGCATCATCTTATTTTATTAGATGAGGAAATTTAAAGCCAGTAGCCTGAGATTATCATAGTGCTCTGATTTCAGAGTTCTGGGCCTAGGCATAAAGTTCAGTTGTTGATTGAGTGGTTGCTTAGCATTCACAAGCCTGAAATTTGCCTATACTCCCACACTGGGTAGTGAAGGTAATAGGATCAGTTGTTCAGGGTCATCCTTGGCTTCCTGAAAATGTGGAGGCCACCCTGGGCTACATGAGATCCTGTCTCAGAAGCAAAAAGAAAAAAGTTGAGTTGCCTCAAGGCTTGATGTGTGTGGGAAATGTGGACGCGGTGATTTACCCCCTGTGACTTTGGCCCTGCAGGTCACCGCAGTGCCGTTGGATTCCTACTGTAATGACCGAAGTGCAGAGTATGAGAGAAGGGTTCTGAAGGAAGGAGGGAGTCTTGCTGCCAAGCAGTGTTTGCTGAATGGGGCTCCCGAGCTGGCTACCGATTGGCTAAACCGCAGGTCGCAGTTCTTCCCAGAGCCAGCTGGAGGGCTGTGGAGCATCAGGCCCCAGAATGGCTGGTCTTTCATCAGAATTCCAGGTAAGTTCTCTGCTCCCTTGGAGCATGTTCCCAGCTTTGGTAAGAGAAGAGGAGGGAGAAAGCCCGTGTGAGAATATCCAGTGTTTGGTGTCGAGAGTTTGTGAGGTTTCTGTCTCTCCTCCCACCTGTAATTTATAGGTAAAGATAGAAGTAACTTGTGTCTTGAGTGGAAAGCTGGGAAGAGAAATGTTTCTAGATTTGTTCTTGAGTTCGCTCCTTTTTTTTAAAAAGGCGGGGGTTGGGGTACTCACTGGTAGAGTGCTTATCTAGCATACAGAAGGCCTGGGTTCCACCCACCTCAGAGTCCGTTCGCCCGCCGCCCCCCCCCCCAAAAAAAAAAGAAAAACCACACACACACAAAGTTTAGCAAAGGCTCAGGTCGAGGGAGTGCAGTTGTCTTGTGCTGCTGCCAGTGGGATGAATGAGGATGTCGTCACTCCAGAGAGCCTAGTTTAAGTAGCACAAACAGTGTCCTGCACAGACCTAGAGATCTAAATGATAATAGGAGGAAAAACAGTATGTTTTGTGCCAAAACACTAGCAGATTCCCAGACCCCCTGGGGTCAAGGTCCAGGGTTGAGAGGAAACTAGGTTTTCATCTTTGCTTCAGTGAGACTGCACTTAAGGAAGTGGAACACAGAAGGTCCACAGACTGATTCACTTTCCACCTGCTGTAGAGTGTAGCCTCGAGCTACAGTGTTAGCTTCATTGTCCAGATTCTTCGATGTCTTGATTGTGTTCTTACTGAAATTTAATGGAAGCTACTAGGACTGTGCTCTCAAGGGGAGCATCTGCTGTTAGTGACAGCTGTACTTCTATGGGGAGGCCTGCTTCTCTGTTTCTTGTCTGAAGGCTTTGTATCATCCTGTTGATAGCCTTTTAGAGTGCTTTGACTATGTCCGTTTGGGTATGTGAAATCTATATTGCATATGGCCTCAGAAGTGACTTAGAATGCATGAAAGTAGTAGGTAAAAGTGTTTGAGTCCAAGCATAAAGCAGGACAGGATGGATACCACAAACATGCAGGTAGGAAAGAAGCATGGGTACCAAAAGAAGCAAAATGTACCATATTTCTTCTTCCTTCATTCTAGCTTATTAGTTCCCAGTATAGGAGTAGAAGGCTTATTGCTGTCGCTGTGGGAATCTCTTGTGGCTTTTCCTGTTCTTTGAAAGAAAAATGGACCTTGTTTAAATAGCAGGAAGTGTCTGAGTTCTTTTCGCATCGATAAAAAGCACCAGCCTCACTGGCTGTTTACTGTGAGAACCGACAAGCTCCTCACTGACCCCATTGTGCTCTGTGGACTAGCTGGGGCGGGGCAGGGCTGGGGGGTATCACTTGAACCTGTCTGTATTTTATCTCCTCCTTCTATATACTTTTACATTTTTTGTTTCCCTGGGAAAGGTGGAGTCTTTCGCGCTGTTTGGAAGACTGACCAAAATTTTCTGACTTCCATATCTTGGTTGCTTCTGCAAGTTTCAGCCTTTCAGAGGGCTTCCTTGGAGAAGAGAGATATTTGTGTCTTTTTGTCTTGTCACTAACAGAGTCCTAGGCTGTGGAAAGCAAGAACCAGTGTTTAAATGTAAATACCAGAGGATTGCTAGAAAGATTATGAGAGAGGATAGATAGGTCTGGTTGTTTCAGGATCCTTTGAGGTCCTAGTTTAAAGAATGGGCTGGGACTGGAGTTGACTGGGCAGAATCTGCTTGATTTCTTGGGAGTTACGCTTCTCCTGGCTCTGTGCCCCACTTAGCCATAGGTGGTGCTTTTGTACCACAGATCTTGGTAGCTCTTAAAAACTGAATGATGTGGCCAGGCGGTGGTGGCACAAGCCTTTAATCCCAGCACTGGGAGGCGCAAGGTAGGTGGATCTCTGAGTTCAAGGCCAGCCTGGTCTACAAAGTGAGTTCCAAGACAGGCTCCGAAAGCTACACAGAGAAACCCTGTCTCAAAAAAACAAAACAAAAAACAAACAAACAAACAAAAAATTTGAATGATATATACCAGGCCCCAAAGATACCAGGGTGGACAGCCAAAAGAAGCCTGTTTTCTGCATATCTCACTAAGGACAAATGCTAGACACTGATTTGATCTGTCTAGCATACTCACTGGAGAACTCAGAAATATTTTTGTTTGCTTAAGTGTTTTATCCCCGTGGTTCAAGTCTGTTTCTTTGGAGTCTTTGCTTTCAAAACAGTCCAAACAGGCCCATTTGGTCTAAGGATGTAGCTCACTGGTATAACACTTACCTTGCATATATGAGCCCTGTGTTTGACCCCAGCACCACAAAACAAACAGACACAACCCAGATCTAGTCCCTTGCCTCCACCTCCCCCAACTAGTGACAAGCTAGCAATGCTTGCTGCGCGCGCCTTTCTTTACCTCTGCACTTTTCTCACCCTAGCATCAGTTCATTCTAGTTCTCATACTAAGAAACTCTGGGAAGCAAGGAAGTGTGAAGACTGTTATCATGGTTTTCAAGTCAGTAAGAGGCTAAAGATAGCTCCCAGCTTAAGAGACTTCACTGCTCCTACAGACGACCCACGTTTAGTTCCCAACACCCACGTAGTGGGCTTAAAAAGTCCAAATCACCAAATTCAGGATTTCTGATGCTCTCCTCTATCCTCACTGGGTGCCAGGCACATACATGGTGTACATATATACATATAGGCAAATATTCTTAGGGTTACCAGTGCTGTGAGGAAACACCATGACCAAAGCAACTTGGGAGGACAGGGTTTATTGGGTTATGATTCTACATTGCTGTTCATCAGTGGAAGAAGTCAGAACAGCAACTGAAGCTGGAGGCAGGAGCTGATGCAGAGGCCATGGGGGGTTGCTGCTTACTGGCTTGCTTACTGGCTCATGGCTTGCTCAGCCTGCTTTTTTAGAGAACTCAGGACCACCAGCCCAGGGATGTCACCACCCCCAATGGACTGGCCATCACTGATAATGAGAATGCCTTACAGCCAGATCTTATGGAGGCATTTTCTCAACTGAGGTTCTCTGCTTTCCATAACTCTGGCTTGGGTCAAGATGACATAAAACTAGCCAGCACACATACACATAAAATAAAAAAATCTATTATTACAAAGTCAGAAGGTGCTTCTCAGAGTCTAGACACCGTACAGATTTGTGTGTACTTTGCTGCTGATTTGTTCTGAAGGGAGAGGAGACATAAGCAGGCTATAAAAGCATGAAGAGCTTAGCTTGCCCATTCCCATTCAGTGACTGAAAATCGTGTGGCTTTAAAAATGAGGGGAAAATGACTAGTTCTGTGGGAAATAGTAAAAGCTATCAAAACCAAGAGACTCCTGACATTCAGTAAAGAAGGAATTATGAGGGGAAGGGAACTTCTGGAATTGTTCAGAAATCATTGCTGCCTGATCAGACTTGGAATTTCCACTGGCCTCCTTGTGTGGTGCCAGGGAGAAAGCTCAGCACTCACTGCTGCACTGCGGTCATCCGATTGTGCTGGTAAGGAGACAGCAGAGAGACGAGCATGGCGGTAATCTAAACAGGAGCAAACCAAGAGATGAACAAAGGTGTGGAGCACAGCGGCGGGGAGGGGAGGGAGCGGAGCCCAGTGCGTCCTGGCAGCATTCCGAAGGTGGGAAAAGGGTGCAGTGCAGAGGAGTAAACATCCAGGACCCATAGCTTTGTAGCAAAAACAGAGCAGCTGGTGATTTGTTATGGTGCTGTCAGCACATCCGTTCTCGGTCGGTGTAGACAATAATTGTGTACTTGGCAAATAGTGGCAAGAATGACAGTTGAGAATTCTTGGACTACTGTCAGTACTTGGCCTTTGCAGTTCTGAAGAAAGCATGGTTCAACTCCGGAAACTAAGTTTGACTTCATAGGTTTTTCTTTTACTTTTGGGGGGTTTGCCAGTGTAAAATTCTCTATATTGTTTCTCCTCTTTTTGGTGTGTGTGCTCCCCAGCCACTTCCATATATATTGTTATGTAGCCCCTCAAGCCTCTTTTCTTTCCCTCTTAATGTAACAATTGTTCAGGGCATGTTTATGAACGGTCTGCAAACAGGAAACTCTCCTTCCTGGAATATGATTTGAGTGAATGGTACTGAATGGATAAGATGAAAACTTGGGAGTTAAGTGTTCTTAAAAGATCTCGAGCTGAAATGTGGGAAGAGGAAAGAGAAAACACAAGTTCATGGGTGAAAGTTTCATTTCACAGAAGCTTAAAGTCTGTTCTTTCTGAAAAACTGGGAGTAGGGCTCATTGAAAGAGCACATGCTAAGCACGTGGTCCTGGAATTGATAGCAGTTATTGGAGGGTGTCAAGGGTAGACACATTTACTTACATTTCTTGGTGTTTACATTATCTCCAGACAGCTGCCCTTGTCTCTGTCTGTTCTCATGCTTTTAGGGCATAACCTCTGTCTTAGCTACTGTTCTATTGCTGTGAAGAGATACCACGCTGAATACAACTTATAAAAGAAAGCATTTAAATGGGGGCTTTTAGAAGGTGAGTCCATGATCCGCCTGCCTGGCAGGGCGCCATGGCAGCAGCAGACAAAGTTCTGGAGCAGTGGTTGAGTGTACATCTTTCCTGCAAGTTGGAATCGGTGGCCTTGGGAAACCTCAAAGCCACCCCCAGTGACACTTCCTCTAACAAGGCCACCCCTACTAATCCACTAATTGGGGACCAAGCATTCATAAGAGTCTCATTCAACCCAGCATAAACACAGAATTAAAAGCAACAAGTTTCTTGAGATAAGTAAACAGAAGGATTAGCGTCTTGAGGGTACTTATAGCACATGACATACTTGTCACTAGTAGATAATGTTGTATACTTGGTGTCCCCTCAGTAAGAATGTGAACCAAACACTAATCAGCACTGTCAGCTGAGAGGCTGTCTCCAGCTCTTTCAGGATATGCCTTCACAAGCACTCCTAGAGTCAGGATTTAACAGAGCTTTCCATTCTACCTCATGAATATAAGCATCCTGATTACAGAAATTTCGGCAGCATACAGCTTTGCAGTAGGTGATTTGTTGCTTCAATTAAATAGTTTCCTCCCCTACCCCTTTTTTTCTCCCCAGGCAAGGAGAGCCTCATCACAGACAGTGGAAAGCTGTATGCCCTTGATGTCCTGTTGACTCGACTCAAGTCTCAAGGACATAGGGTCCTTATCTACTCTCAGATGACCAGGATGATAGACCTACTGGAGGTAGGAGAAGGAACCTTGGGGACCTAGGAGTCCTTGACATTTAATTTGGATAGGAATATGATGTCCCTATAGTATCAGCCATAATTACTGGGAACACCCAAAGTTGTCTTTGTGGTTTTCTAGTCTGTAGAAGGGGCAGAGTGCCCCATCCCCCAGTCATCAGAGGACTTCTGTTCCCTTAGCCAATGAAATATAATACTCTTCTTTTACAAGAGAAGAAATGCCACAATTTTAAAGCAGATCCTAGCCTGGGAAGTCTCTGAATTCTATATAGAAGTCAAGATTGGAGATTCAGTTTTTTGTCTATGTTTTTATTTTTTTATGCTAAAAACCCGGGAAACAGCTATTCAAGCAGATTAAATTTTATGGTTTTCATCTTGACTATATGTTGCAGACATTGGAATGAGCTCTGAGAATTAGGATATTTAAAATCTCCTGAGGTAATGTTAATGTACAGCCATGGTTCACCGTTGGATTAGCCATCAAAGACAACTGGTTACATGGTTAGGGCCTCTCTGTTTTCTTTTCTGAAGGATGGCTTATTTGCGCAAGAGGAGGTCGTAGACAGAAAGAAAAGAACAAGAACAAATAATCGCAAGCCACCAGAGTTAAGTCCCTTACAGGAAAGTTGGGAGAGGCTGAGGTATCTGGTGATCAGAACTATATAAAGAGCTCATATTTTTTGCTGGGTTTAATATACAAAAAGCTCTGTATGCTAGCATGCTACTTGAAGGATAGTATTAAGTAGAGATTACTGTGATGGTCCCTGTTTGAGAACAAGGAGATCAGGACCGTGAAGATACTGAAGGGATGGGATAGCGGAAGGGAAGGTGAGATGACTCAGCACAAGGGCACTTGCCTCCAAGCCTGGTGACCGGTGTTCACTTCCCAGAACCCACATGGTTGAGAGCTGAATTCCCACAGATTGTCCTCTGACCTCCACATGTTTATCTATACATGCACGCGCGCGCGCGCACACACACACACACACACACACACACACACACACACAAATAATAAAACAGTATTTTAAAAAGGAGTGGGGACGTTTTGGGTTCTTTGGACACCAAAGTTGACTTGGTAGATTTTGCAGGGTGTTTATCCATTTTGTGGGCAGGCTCCTTTTAGTAATTTGGTAACTTCTTTTAGCAAGAGATGTAATAAGCAACATCTGGAGTCAATTTTATTTCTGTAAATCTTAGATTTCATACAGTGCTTAGATTTGGGTACTTTTAACATGACAAACTTTCTGATTTGTTTCATGACATCACCTATTTATAAATGATGGGAAAGTCCTAACAAGTTTGAGCATAAGAGAGGCGATTAAGCCACTGTTACAAATGTTTTCTTTTGATTAGTTGCTGTTCACCCCAGTTTCCCACATGCAGCTCAGAAAGTAGAACCTAGGGCTTTCTGTATGCTAGGTATGTGATAACCTCAGCCATGTTTGGTGGTGTAAATCTTTAATACAATAAGGTTCTAATAGCAGCAGGTCAGCTAAAAGAACTCTGCTCAGAGCAAGTGACGACAGTAGCCAAAGTAGTGTAAGTACCAGTTGTACAGTGAGGGGCTCTCTTTTGGTTCTTGTGTGCTTGCCTCATCCTGAAGAGTTGGGGAAAGTACAGGGGAAGTAGTGATTGTCAGCTGTTAAGAATTACAAAGAGGCTGGGCAGTGGTGGCGCACGCCTTTAATCCCAGCACTCGGGAGGCAGAGCCAGGCAGATCTCTGTGAGTTCAAGGCCCCTGGTCTACAGAGCGAGATCAAGGACAGGCTCCAAAACTATACAGAGAAACCCTGTCTCGAAAACCAAAACAAAAGAATTACAAAGAGAAGTGCTGGAGAGATAGCTCAGCTGAAGAGCACTGGCAGCTCTTCTAGAGGACCCAGGTTCAATTCCCAGCACCCACATGGTAGCTTACAACTGTCCCTGACTCCAGCCCCAGAGAACCCAGTACTCTCTCTGGCCTATGCTGACACCCCACAAATGTAATTTACAGACATATGTGCAGGCAAAACACCCATGCGCATAGAAAAAATCATTTTTAATTACTGAAAGAGCAGTACACAATGGGCTTAGTAAAGATGGCAAAAATCTTTCTTTTTCTAGGGCTGTTTCAGAATTATATAGAGTCTCAAAAGTTGATTCATATTCAGAGAAGTTCCAAGGATCATGAGAGAATAAGTAAGCTGTAAGCTAGCTGTGACAGATGAAGATGAGTGTGGGTGGGTTCTGTCTGATATGGCCCTGAGTTTTAGGTGGCTTAGTGGGTGGTATTTATGAACAAGACAGCTGAGAACTTTAAAATGCAGGTGCCTCTCTGTGGAGAATTATAAATTAAGAAAAAGCAGATTCACAACCTGAGTTTCACAGCTGAGCCATGTTCTTCGTTCCAAGCAGTTGGTTCTCACAGAGCTGAGCTGCTAAGGAGCAAGTGGCAGTGCCCATAAGTGTTTACTGAAATGTAAACATGTCATGGTGGATCTCAGGGTAATGCAGCATTAGGTCTGTATTCCTGTATTTGTCAGAATATTTCCAGTCACTTTCATAATGGACTCATTCATGAAACCCGAGTCCCTGTGTCTAAAGATGGGCATTTATAGAAAGAGTATGCTTCTTCAGTATACCTGACATCTCTAACACAATACTTCCTGTCTGGTTTCTTCAGGCTCAGAAATTCAGTTTTTATTTTTGGGATACCACACCACCCCCCCCCATTGTCATCTTACAGTTGTACAAAGGGGGAAAGAAAAGTTCCCACTTAACGTGGGAGTTTAAAGACACTCGAGGCCACTGAGATTCGATGCCTGTCTGGGGAGCATGACCTCTCGTTCACCCAGTGGTCCTTTTCCTCCCTATTATTCCCATCTTTTGCCTTGGCCCTGCTGTTCGTTTCTGTTTCTCGAATTCAGCAAATTAGAAGGCAATATGAGGCCTTTAGTGGGGGCGGCACTAGTTCTGGGCTCCTGCCTTGGCTGGTTTCTAAAGCAAGTGACAGCTGGGCGTGGTGGTGCACACCTTTAATTGCAGCACTCGGGAGGCAGAGGCAGGAGGAATCTGAGTTTAAGGATAACCTGGTCTGCATAGAATTCCTGGTCAGCCAGGGTGAGACAGTGAGACCCCATCTCAGTTAAACACATAAATAGTGATTGATAGCCTTTTTTTCTTTTGATAAAAATCTCACTTCAATTTAAATGTGTAAGTGTCTGATCTTCCAAATATAATTCTGTACTCAGAAATGTTTTAGCTCGTTACATGGCATTCAAATAAATATTTCTGAGTGAGGAAATTAAAGAAAAGGGGAAATTTGCTTACAGAACTAGGAATTTTATCGTTTGCACGGGCAGAAGTAGAAGATAGTCGAGATGAGTAGGTGTTGCATTCTGGTGGACTTGCTACCGTGGCGTCACCTATAGTGTCTTCCCTGTTGAGGGACTGTGGAATCAGATGTAGCCCTGAGCAGCTGGGAGGAGCTTGTACAGCTGTGGGTCACACAGGCTCGTCTGCTGCCACCTTTTTTGTGGGGAAGGAGGCCCATCTCTGTGATATTTTTATAGTTAAAGAGAGCTGTTAATTTATTACAGACAGCTTTCATTATATCTGGGTTTCATCTTTGGAGATTCACTCCTGTTGCATAAGTAACTGAGTCTGAATTTAAAAGAAATACATCGATCGATCGATCGATCTCCTGTGCAGTATAAAAGTCCTTGTAACAAGTCAGTCAACTCATGATTGTGTGGCATGGTTAATACGGACTGAAATCCAGACAGATCTTAACCTGAACTCATATTTTAAAATATTAGGATATAGAATTAAATCCAGATAATCCATAGCTAAATGTGACACCTGAGACCACTGGGTTGTGTAACTTGTCCAGGCAATCCTGAAGTACAGCTCCTCACTGGAGAAGGATTCATCCTAAACAGACACTGTTGTGTCATCTGAGCACTGGCTTCTTTACAGCTCCAGATGACCTTTGGGAACCATGATTTTGGCTATGCTAGGAAGCTAGCATGTTCTTAACTGTCCCCGCAGAATGAAAAGCAAATTTGAATCACTATCAACTGAATTTTCATAAGGTCTTAAGAATGGTAGGGAAAATGTTTTAGCTTACAGCCACACTACTTAAAATCAGCAGAGACAGGAAAATCTCTGGGGCTTGCTAGCTGCCAGCCTAGCTCTAGTTTCAGTAAGAGACCCTGTCAAGGGAATAACGTGGATAGTGATAGGACAGGACACCTGATGTACTCTGTTGCCCACTGTATACAGATGAGTATATCCACACACACATGTGCATTGGAAACACATGTTAAAAAAAGAAATAAAATCTATAAATAAATATACTTATTTTCATGACACTTGTGAGCAAGGCATTATGCTAAACAGCAATGGACCTAGTGGAATAGACTTTACATACACAAATAACTGCCAAATGAACCCTGATACTAGTGCCAAAATTAAGCATTAGCAAAACTAAGGATAGCTAGAGGGAATATGTTTATTTGTAACTCAGCCACTTTTGCAGAAGGCTACATACATAGAGAGTAAGATCTGAACTGAATTTAAATTGGATTGTAATTATCAGGAAGAAAGGAAATTCAAAACTAAAGAAACCTGATTTTTAAAAGGCAATGATGTGAAAGTATAAACTTGGAGAGATAGTCCACTGTGACTGGAAGATACAGTATAGGAGAAAAGAAAGGCAAAGATTATGTTGAACCCATAAGAATCTTAGAAAAGAATCTTCTCTGAAGTGATCTGTATTTTGTAAGGGAAATAAAGCCATCATATTTCATTCTCTTGGTACGTTATGCTTAGGCTACAGAGAAACTGTAACAGACATAGAGAGGAGTCTACTTTTTCCTGGTGATATAACCCAAAGATGAAGCAATTTCAAAAAAATGAGTTACACCATGTCTGGAGGTTTTTGATTCAACACTTTGAGTCTTTCTCTCACTTTGCTTTATCAAAGCGAAATTGGGTTAAAATGAACATCAAAGGCAAATTTGAAATAAACTTTAGGGTGGATGAGGCCCTGCCCCATTTCCCTTCCCCACCTGGCAGTGAGCATCCTTCTACTGGGAAACAAGAGTGAAGCTTGAACCAATCTGTGAGTCCCAATTCTAGCCCCAGGTCTCTTTGTAGACTTCATTGACCATCCACTGGACAGTGGGAGTGACTGTAATAGCACCTATCCTAAAGGCCATCCTGAGGATGAGATGAGCTGAACCAGGGAAAATACATAAAACACTGACTATACTTAGGGAATGCTCAGGAAATCCCAGCCATCAACAACACAGCACCAATACTGCAAGGTTCACCTAGTATCTTTGCATTACGCTACTGTATCTGTATATCTGTTTTACTTAGTGAACTTGAAATGGTTGAGAAAGCATTTGCTAAAACTACTTCATTATGCTGATACCTTTGTTTGCATGTCACTGGTTAAACATGTAGGATATAGAGCCTGGCCCAGTAGCTCATGCCTTTAATACTACTAGTACTTGGGTCTGAGTCAAGAGGATTGCCACAAGTTTGAGATCAGTCCCTCACTCCATAGAGAGTCTTTGGCTAGTTCTTCGTTATGAGGTGAGACCCTGAGAAATAATAAGTAGGATTTATGGATATGATCCAGAACTGGTCTGAACTTGTAGGAGCTTTCAAAATGGAGGACTATTGTAGATTGAGAACAAGCTAGAGTGTGGGCAAATGGGACCCTGAACCTCCACCTGTCTTCACTAACCAGAATAGTGATGCCTTTATCTATTTTGCATATAGAGGGAGTTGATTAACCTTTAGTTTGGAAAAAGTTGTAGTGTTTTGTCAGCTCTGATAGCATACTCCTGCAATCCCAGTACTCAGGGTGCTGAAGTAGGAAGATTGCCCTGAGTTCTAAACTCTCCTGAGCTACAGATATGAGGGGCCCAGAAAATGCCAGTGTTTTAAAAATAGTGTGTTCTACAGCAGTTGTCTTTCTTTTTTGAAATTTTTTTTCATAAAATATATTTTGACCATGTTTTCCCCTCTCCTGATTTCTCCCAGATCCTTCCTACTTCCCTACCCACCCAAATTTGTTCTTTAGACAAAAAATACCCAAACAAATGAAAATGAGTCAAAAAGTCTACAAAAATACCACTGAGTTCGTTTTGTGTTGGTCAGTTTCTCTTAGGCATGGGGCCTGCCCTAAAGTGCACTTGATATACCCAGTGAGACTTGTTTGGAGAAAAGTAAAGTTTTCCTTTGCCAGCCGGTCTTGGTTGCAGATAGCTTCTTGATTAGAGGTAGGAGTCTGTGTCTACTTCCTCTTGGTTGCTAACCTGTGCAAGCCTCAGGCATGCTGCCCCAGTCTCTGAGTTCATATGTGCATCAATCTTGGGTCTGGTAGACACTGTTTCCCTGGAGTCATCCACCACCTCTGGCTCTTACAGTCTTTCTGCCTCTTCCGCACAGATCCCTGAGCCTTGAGGGGAGGGGTTTGATGAAGATATTTCATTTAGGACTGAGTGCTCCAAAGTCTCTCGCTCTCTACAGTAGTGTTTCTTAAACTTGATGCTTATAAGCAATACATCATCAAAATGTAGATTCTGGTTCTGCCTTCGGTTTTGCGTTTCTGACAAACTCCAGGTGTCCCTAGTGATGAATGTCATTGGCCGGTCATGTCCAATACCAGGGCTCAAAGGGACTCCTCTGCCTTTCTTTCTGCTCTTTGCTTGTGTCCTCACCTGTGGATTTGGGGTGTATATTAGTTTCATCTTTGAAACTTCCCTAAGATATATTTAACAAATAGAAATCATCTTTAAGGTAGATTTAAGATAAATCTTCTATGTTCATCTACTTTTGTGTGTATGTATATGTACATATTTATATATTCTGTATAACAAATAGGTATAACTTATATCTATCTGTTAGAGAGCAGTCATTTCTTTAATATAGTTGACATTCCTGTACATGTATATAATGGATCTTGATCCAGTCTACCCTCAACTCCCTCTTCTCCTCCCCGGCATGCCCTGCTCCCACATACACTCCTCTTTTTGTGATAACCTATAGACTAGTTAGCGCTGCCTACTAGAATGTGGACTGCAGTGAGTTATGAGTACACTGGCCATGTCATATCTGGAAGGCAACATTTCGACCCTCTTCCCCATCTTCTTACCTCCTTTCTGCCTCCTTTTCTGTGATGTTCTCTGAAACTTGGCAGAGTGGAGGTGTGTTACATAGATGTCCTTTTTAGGACCAAGCATACAGTGGGCACTTACTCTCATCCCTTTATCAGTTTGAATTGCTGCATTAACTGTCATTACAAAAAGAAGCTTCTCTGGCCAAGGTTGAGTAAGTATTTAGAAGACAGTTTGACAACATGTCCTTTAGGAAAACAACAGAAGTAGATGCCTTGATAGAGCATCTGACCTCCAGAGCAATGGACGTTTATAATACCAGGCATAGATTTCTTCCTGTGGATCAATCTTTATATCCAACCAGAACCTTGGTTATCTTCATACTGTTTTTGAACCAATAGGCATCTTGCCTAGAAGGCCAATATTGTAGCATTCAGAGTTCACGCACAGCTGGGTAGTACAGTTGATGGCTTTTCTCCCTCAGTGGTCTACATAGCACTTCCTGGCACTATGCAAAGCTAGCCAGATGAAAGAAAATGCTGGCTGTACTTTCAGGAGGGGAGGCTAAAACCTTTTTAGAATATGGATTAGCCTATAGAAAAATGTCTGCCGTAAATCAAACAGTGAAGGGGAAGATGAATAGGAATCTCACTTACACAACTTAAGTAAAACATAGCTCTCTGAACAAATGAAGATAGATTTCTTCCGTATCCCAGAATCTAATCAATATTTATATGTATAATTCAGCTATCATTTGGCTTAAAAGGGCTTATTGGGAAATGTTATCGTTTATACTATTTTCTACAGAGAAAATTACCCTTGGCCGGGCGGTGGTGGCGCACGCCTTTAATCCCAGCCCTTGGGAGGCAGAGGCAGGCGGATCTCTGTGAGTTCGAGGCCAGCCTGGGCTACCAAGTGAGTTCCAGGAAAGGCGCAAAGCTACATAGAGAAACCCTGTCTCGAAAAACCAAAAAAAATAAAATAAAATAAAATAACCCTGGACTTTTTTTTTTTTTTGGTTTTTTGAGACAGGGTTTCTCTGTGTAGCTTTGCACCTACCCTGTACTTTTAAATTATAACCTGTTTTTATGTTCAGGCTATCTATATATTATTTCTCCTGCAGTTGTACATAAAATGTTTTTACATTTTAAAAAAAGGACAAATACTATAGAATTGTATTACATGAAATATATAGAGTATACAAATTCATAGAGACAGAAAAATTAGACATTATCTCAAGATGGAGAAGAAAGGAATATAGAGCAATGATTTCCCAAGTACAGAATCTGTTTTATGTGATGGAAAAACCCCACAAATGGACAGTAGTATCAGGACATAATATCATGAATGTAATAAATCAATACAATTAATGTAATTAATGAGTATCATAATTATAATTATTTAATGAATACTGCAAATGTAATCAATGAATACCACAAATGTAATTAATATTATGAGTGTAACTAATGAATGAGTGTAATTAAAAAATAAATTAATTAAAAAGAAAAGAAAAGAAAAGCTAGCCAACAAGGAAGAGATTTTCAGATCAATTCCAGCTTAATTTCTCTATGTCCTGCAACCGGAGTGTGCTATGTCTTCAGCAGCAGAGTCTTACTGTGGAGGTATGGTGTGCAATGGCAAGTAGCCTGCCTTGTTGGGGTGGCTTTTGGAACTTCCCTGACCAGTAACTCTGTAGTGAGGTAACCCACACCAGGGCACTGAGATTTTATAGTTAGCTTACAGAATAATAGGTTTCTATAAGGGTTTTTCATCTGTTTGGATTAACCTGTTTCCTTCTTCCTCCCTCTTATTTACCCTCCCCTATTCTCCTCCCACTTGGTATTTGACCCTCTCCTTGTGCTTTCATGGCATGTGTGTCCTGCTGTCCCTCCACCACTCTCGTGGGCCTTTCTACCTTACTGACCTCTACAAACATTCAAAAGTAAATACACATCAAAAGTGTGAAGCTAGGATAGATATGTGAGTGAGAACATGTAGTCTGTGACTTGTTGGAACTGAGTACCTCACTTGGCAGTGTTTCTGGTTTCATTCATTTTCCTGCAAATCTAAAAGAATTCATTTTTAGGCCGGGTGGTGGTGGTGGCAGTGGCGGCAGTGGTGGCACACGCCTTTAATCCCAGCACTCGGAGGCAGAGGCAGACGGATCTCTGTTAGTTTAAGCCAGCCTGGTCTACAAAGTGAGTTCCAGGGCAGCCAGAACTGTTACATAGAAACTTGGTCTCCATAAAACCAAAAATAGTCTTTTTCTTTACTGCAGAATAAAATTCCATTGTGGTTGTGCACCATATTTTCATTATCCGTTTATCATTTGCTGTGCATCTCACCTAATTCGATTTACTAGCTATTGTGAATAGAAGCAGCATTAAACATGGGTATGCAGTAATTTCCATAATTGCTGTACCAGTTTGCACTGGTACCAACAGTGGATAAGTGTTCCCCCTTCTCTTGATACATGCCAGCATTTGGTGTCATTTGTGTTCTTGTTTTGTTTTTGTTTGTTTGGCTGGCCTCAAACTCAAGGAGATCTACTTGCCTCTCTTGCCTCTGCTTCCTGAGTGCTGGGATTAAAGATGTGTGCCACAAGCAGCTGTCATTGTATTCCTGATAATAGCCATTTTTGCTGGGGTAAGATGGAGTTTCAAAGTAATTTTAATTATGTTTCCCCTAGTGGCTAGTGATGTTGAACAATTTTTAAATTGTTTGCTGGCCATTTATATAGTTCTTTTTTTTTTTTTTTTCAAGACAGGGTTTCTGTGTAGCCCTGACTGTCTGGAGCTCACTCTGTAGCCCAGGTTGGCCTCGAACTCACAGAGATCCACCTGCCTCTGCCTCTGCCTCTGCCTCTGCCTCTTGAGTGCTGGGATTGAAGGCGTGTGCCGCCACCACTGGCTATAGTTCTTATTTTAGAACTCTAGTTACGTGTCCATCTCCCCTCCCCTCCCCCCCTTTTTTTAGTACAGTTATTTCTTTTTAGTGTTTAGCTTTTTGAGTTCTTTCTATATTCTACATACTATCCTCTGTCAGGTACATACTGGCAGAGATCCCCCCCTATTCTGTAGGCTGTCTCTTAACTCAAGTAACAGCTCCCTTTGCCTATACAGCAGCTTTTTAATTTCATGTTATTCTGTTTGTTGATTATCAGCCTTATTTGTAGTCTGAGTGGTTAGAGCCCTGTTTAGAAAATACTTGCCTGGGCCTTTATCTCAAAGTGTGTCTCCTATGTTTTCTTAGAGCAGTTTCAGAATTTCAAGTGTAATTTTGAGGCCCTTGATTTATTTGAAGTTGAATTTTGTGCAGAATAAAAAGATAAGGATTTAGTTTTATTCTTCTACGTGTAGCTAGCCAGTTTTCTCAGCACTATATGTTGAAGATGTTGTCTTTTCTCCAATGTGTATTTTTCGTGTTTTTTGTTTTGTTTTTTTTTTTAAATTAGGCATCTGTAGTTGTATGGCCTTGTAACTGGATCTCTCTTCTATTGACTTGATCTGTGAGTCAGTTTTTATGCCAGACTATGCTGCTTTCAATTCTATGGCTCCATAACTATGACTTGACATTAGGTATGATGATGGCTCCAGCAGTATTCATTTTGCTCAAGGTGCTTTGGCTATCTAGGATCTCTTGTGCTTCCATATGAAATTTAACATTTTTTTTCTATGAAGAATGCCACTGGAATTTTGATGGAAATTGCATTAAATCTTAAATCTGTAGACTGCTTTTGGTAAAACAGCATTATTCACAGCAGGTGATTCTTCCATCTAGAGTCTTCCTCATTTTTTTCTTCAGTGTTTTAAAATTTTCATTGTACGGGTTGGAAAGATGGTTAAGAACACACGTTGCTCTTTTGGAGAACCCAAGTTCAGTTCACAGACAGCACCCACATTAGGCAGCTCACAGCCACCTGTAACTTCAGCTCTAGGGGATCTGATTCCCTCCTACCTCTGAAGACACCACGTACACATGCACAGGACCCCCAACATACACAAGAATAAAATAATTATTTTTTTCATTACAGAGATGTACCAGATTGATTAAGCTTATTTCAGGACTGTTGTGTTTGTTTGTTTGTTTTAGGTTATTTTGAATAGAATTGTTTCTCTATTTTTTCCCTTTTTTATTTTATATGTATGGAGTGTTTTCCCTGCATTTATATGTGTACAATATGTGGGTATAGTGCCTGAGGATGCCAGAAGAGGGCATCAGGTCTCACTGGACCTAGTATTACAACAGGTGGCTGTAAGCTGCCATGTGGGTGCTAGGAATCAAACCAGGGTCCTTTGGATGAGTTGCCAAGTGCTCTTAACTGTTGAGCCATCTCTCTAGCTGGTTTCTTTTTCAGGTTGTCATTGGTATATAGGAAAGCTAATGATTTTTGTGTGTTAATTTGGTATCCTGCCACTTTGCTGAAAATACCTATCCATTATGAGTTTTCTGATACAATCTGTAGGATCTCCTATAGTATAGAATCTTGTCATCTGCAAACAGGGGTGCTTTGCCTTCTTCTTTTCCTATTTGTATGCTTTTTGTTTGCTTCTCTTGTCTTAATGCCCAAACTAACACTTCAGCACTATATTGAATACATGTGGAGAAAGTGGGCCATCTTATGTTGTTACTCATTTTAATAGAATTCTTTTGAGTTCTTCCCCATTTAAGGTTAGCTATAAGCCGGGCGGTGGTGGCGCACGCCTTTAATCCCAGCACTCGGGAGGCAGAGGCAGGCGGATCTTTGTGAGTTTGAGGCCAGCCTAGGCTACCAAGTGAGCTCCAGGAAAGGCGCAAAACTACGCAGAGAAACCCTGTCTCGAAAAACCAAAAAAAAAAAAAAAAAAAAAAAAAGGTTAGCTGTAGTTTTGTTGTATATATAGCATTTATTATGTTGAGCTATGTTTCTTTTGTTCCAAGTTTCTTCAGGGCTTTTAAGATGAAGTGATGTTGGATTTTTGTCAAAAGTTTTTTACATTTATTTGTATTTTTTGTTGTTGTTGTTGGTTTGTTTTTGGTTTTTTCGAGACAGGGTTTCTCTGTGTAGCTTTGCGCCTTTCCTGGAACTCACTTTGGAGACCAGGCTGGCCTTGAACTCAGATCCACCTGCCTCTGCCTCCTGAGTCTGGGATTAAAGGCGTGCACCACCACTGCCCAGCGTTGTTGTTTTTTTTTTTTTTTTAAGATTTATTTATTTATTATGCATACAGTGTTCTGTCTGCACATATCCCTGCAGGCCAGAAGAGGGCACCAGATCTCATTACAGATGGTTGTTGCTGGGAATTGAACTCAGAACCTTTGGAAGAACAAGCAGTGCTCTTAACCTCTGAGCCATCTCTCCAGCCCTATTTTTTGTTTTTGATATGAATGCTGGTGATACACTTAGGTTCTTCTGCATGTTCAGCAAGCACTTACCAAATAAGCCATCTTTCCAGCCCAGTACTACATTATAGAATTCTGCTTTGGCAATGTCTCGCTTATGAGTACTAATTTCTCTTCCAATTTGCTTCCTAATAAACAACCTCAGGCCCGGGGATGTAGATTGAGTGGTAACTTAGCCTAGTAAACATGAAATCCTGGATTTAATTTCCAGAAGGAAGAAATACAAGCATATAATCCCAGGTCATCTGGAAGAACAGCCAGTGCTCACTGAGCCATCTCTCTAGTGCACAATAGTCCACATCTTTTTTTTCTTCTGGGGAGGCTGAGACAGAAGGGTATTGATTTTAGGCCAGCCTAGGCTACAGAGCAAGACCCTGGGTCAAAATCAAAAATGATCTAGAAAGATAGCTCAATGGTTCAGAGAGCTTGCTGCTCTTAGAAGGACCCAAATTTGGTTCCTAGTGTCCATGTTAGGAGGTTTACAACTATGTCTAGGGAATTGGACACCCTCTTGACCTCTGTGGGCACCCACATAAAAGTACACATACATACAAACATACATAATTATAAATGAAATCTTAAATTAAAAAAGGGGGAGTGCTGCTGGGTAGTGATGGTGGTGCACACTTTTCATCCCAGCACTCTGGAGGCAGAGGCAGGTGGATCTCTGAGTTCGAGGCTGAGCAAGTTCCAGACAGGCTCCAAAGCTACACAGAGAAACCCTATCTTTTGGTTTTTCTTTTTTTTTTTTAATTTTATTTATTTATTTATTTAATGCCGAATGCTGTTTATTGAAGGAGGGGGAGGAGGTCTTAAATGCAGGCTTACAGCACAATGGGAGAACCCCAGAGGGCAGAAGTTTGCTACAGACGTTTTACAATCTTGCATCCAAGTTGTTAAGGCCCATTGTGCAGGATACACAGACAAGGAACTTCCCTTAAGCATTCAGGAGGGTGGAACCTGGCAGGAAATTAGCATAGGGAGGATATCAAGGTCAAGGTCAGCAAGCAAGGCAACAGTTACCTAAAACGGGGCCCAGGACCCTACACGTCCCCCTTTTACTAAAAAACAAGCTTCTGACTTAGGTTGCGGGGGACGTCAGCAGGTCACCTTACCTGTCATGGAGATGCCTGCCCAGGCCACACAGGCGCTCTGTCTTAGGTTGGTGAGCACCCCCCAGGTATTACCCATCTCTGAATACTCATTATCATACAGGCTCAATCCTGTGTGAGCTGAAGAGTTAACTGCTGCCAAAGATCTAAAGGTGGCACTGGGCTTGCAATCTGTGTGTTTGAAACAGAATAGACCAATAGAAGTCCTAACCCACCCATAGCCAGTAAGCTAAAGGCAACTTAGCCATTCCCTTCCTTCCTTAACGAGCCTTACTGCAAATTGGAGTCCTTGTAAGATGGTATCCCAAAAGCCAATGTAACTTGAGTTTATAAATTTATAATTTTCAAAGCCAAACGAAATTTATATAGCTATTGAATTAAATTTATCATGCCCAATAGAATGAAAGATTAACTAACTGTAAGTAGCTACTTTTGCAGCCAGGGTCTCCACTGTGCTAGCTGTAGTAAGCAATTATGAAATGGTAATCCCAGAAACAGTAGCAGCGGTGGCTGCCATTGCTATAACAGCAACAACAGCAGCAGCAATGTCAAATTCTCTTCTGGAGTGTGTGGACATCCACTGGCATGGATACAACTCCAGGAACACGAACCGCCAAGGCCCATTTTTCTTGATCCCAGCATGACTTAAGCTGGCAGTTCTGCAAAAGAACAACTAAGAACCATAAAGAAAAAAAACAGGGAGCTCATAAGGAGCATAACTAATGGTCTTATAATGGCTACATTCAGGCTCATAAATTTTAAGGTACCTTGGGGGGGGCTAAAAGAATTTCAGGATGCCAATAAATGTTGCACAGAGCCACTCCTGAAAAGTAGGTACTACACCAGCTTGAAAAATTGTGAAAATGAAAAGGCTTAGCTGGCATGCTGCTGTTAACAAATGGAGGTCAGTGACCTTCAGTGTTATCCTTAATCTCCAAGGTGTCTGGGTGACACGTTCTCAAACATACTTGAAAAAGCAGTTACCATACATTACCTTCTGGAGAATCCAACTGCATGGCTACAGTTCCTAGGCTTACGTTAATGCTTGCCAAGACTGGCCATATTGGGCTCTCAATCCCCATTGGCATCAGAAGGGGAGAGTTTTTCACAAAGGCCCAATAGGTCTCTGCCATGTTGGGCTTCAGCAGCAGCCACAGGGCGCACACAGCACTCAGGAATCCAATGAGGAACCTCATTGTCCTGAGGAAAAACATAAACAGAACCCCGGGGCCAAACCAACACCAGATCGGGTCTCCAAGTGCCAGTAGAAAGATCCTTCCATCATTCCAGAGGGTGATTTGCAACAGGAGCCCTCCAGTGCTTATCTGCAGCAGATACTCCAGCAGAATCCACCGATAAAAAATTTAAAATATATAAAACAAGGGAAAGAATAGAATGTGGAGAGGAATGATGAGTCCCTAGTTCCCCCTTATTTTACTTTAGTAAAATATGTTTGTTTGGGTTTTTTTTTTAATAGTTCAAATTTTTCTTTATTTTTTTATTTTTTTATTAATTTGTTTTTCTATTATCAGCTTGATACAGTATGTATTCTTATCTTAATAGTGAAATGTTTCATTGAGGCTTGCTCAGTAATTGAGTAAAACCAAAACTTATTATAAGCCACAGTTGTCCTACGGTCCCCCATGCTATATATATATATATAGCTTCCATGGTTCTGTGGGTTGTAGTCTGATTGTTCTTTATTTTATATCTAGAATCCACTTATGAGTGAGTACATACCATGTTTGTCCTTCTGGGTTTGTGTTACTGCACTCAGGATGATTTTTTTCTAATTCCATCCATTTTCCTGCAAATTTCATGCTTTCATTGTTTTTCTCTCCTGAGTAGTACCCCATTGTGTATATGTGCCACATTTTCTTAATTCACTCTTCAGTTGACGGGCATCTAGGTTGTTTCCAGGTTCTGGCTATTACAAATAGTGCTGCTATGAACATAGTTGAGCATGTATCTTTGTGGTATGAATCAGCATTCCTTGGGTATATGCCCAAGATTGTTATGGTTGGGTCTTGAGGTAGTTCGATTCCTAATTTTCTGAGAAACCGCCATACTGATTTCCACAGTGGTTGTACAAGCTTGCATTCCCACCAACAGTGGAGGACTGTTACCTTTGCTCCACCTCCTCTCCATCATTGACTGTCATTGGTATTTTTGATCATAGCCATTCTGACAGGTGTAAGGTGGTAACTCAGAGTCATTTTGATTTGCATTTCTCTGATGATTAGGCATGTTGAGCATTTCTTTAAATGTCTTTCAGCCATTTGTGATTCTTGTTTTGTGAATTCTCTATTTAGCTCTTTAGCCCATTTTTTTAATTGGATTGTTCAGTATTTTGATGTCTAGTTTCTTGAGTTCTTTATATACTGTAGAGATCAATCCTCTGTCAGATGTGGGGTTGGTGAAGATCTTTTCCCATTCTGTAGGCTGTCTTTTTGTCTTATTGACCGTGTCTTTTGCCCTGCAAAAGCTTCTCAGTTTCAAGAGGTCCCATTTATTAATTGTTGTGCTCAGGGTCTGTGCTGTTGGTATTATATTTAGGAAGTGGTCTCCGGTGCCAATGCATTCAAGAGTACTTCCTACTTTCTTTTCTATTAAGTTTAGTGTAACTGGATTTATGTTGAGGTCTTTGATCCACTTGGACTTGAGTTTTGTGCATGGTGACAGATATGGATCTATTTGTAATCTTTTACATATTGACATCCAGTTATGCCAGCACCATTTGTTGAAGATACTTTCTTTTTTCCATTGTATACTTTCTTTGTCAAAAATCAGATGTTCATATGTGCATGGATTAATGTCAAGGTCTTCAATTCAATTCTATTGGTCCGTATGTCGGTTTTTATACCAGTACCAAGCTGTTTTTATTACTATAGCTCTGTAGTAGAGCTTGAAGGCAGGGATGGTGATGCCTCCAGAGGTTGCTTTATCATATAGAATTCTTTTAGCTATCCTGGGTCTTTTGTTTTTCCATATGAAGTTGAGTATTTTTCTTTCATAGTCTGTGAAGAATTGTGTTGGGATTTTGAAGGGGATTACACTGAATCTGTAGATTGCTTTTGGTAAGATTGCCATGTTTACTATGTTAATCCTACCTATCCATGAGCATGGAAGATCCTTTCATTTTCTGGTATCTTCAATTTCTTTCTTTAGAGATTTAAAGTTCTTATCAAAAAGGTCCTTCACTTGTTTAGTTAGTGTTATCCCAATGTATTTTATATTATTTGTAGCTATTGTAAAGGGTGATGTTTCTCTGACTTCTTTCTCAGCCCTTTTATCATTTGTGTATAGGAGGACTACTGATTTTTTTGAGTTGATTTTTTTGTTTGTTTGTTTTTTGTTTTTTGTTTTTTCGAGACAGGGTTTCTCTGTGTAGCTTTGCGCCTTTCCTGGAACTCACTTGGTAGTCCAGGCTGGCCTCGAACTCAAAATGATCCACCTGGCTCTGCCTCCCGAGTGCTGGGATTAAAGGTGTGCACCACCACCACCCGGCTGTTTTGAGTTGATTTTGTATCCTGCCACTTTACTGAAGGAGTTTATCAGCTGTAGGAGTTCCCTGGTAGAATTTTTGGGGTCACTTATGTATACTATCATATCATCTGCAAATAGTGAAAGTTTGACTTCTTCCTTTCTAATTTGTATCCCTTTGATCTCCTTTTGTTGTCTTATTGCTCTAGCTAGAACTTCTAGTACTATATTGAATAAATATGGGGAGAGTGGACAGACTTGTCTGGTTCCTGATTTTAGTGGTATCGCTTTGAGTTTCTCTCCATTTAATTTGATGTTGACTGTTGGCTTGCTGTGAATTGTCTTTATTATTTTTCTGTATCTATTGAGATTTGTTTTGTGACCAAGCATGTGGTCAATTTGTGAGAAGTCTCTATAGGGTGCTGAGAAGAAGGTATATTCTTTTGTGTTAGGATGGAATGTTCTGTAGATATCTATTAAGTCCATTTGAGTCATAACATCTGTTAGGTTCTTTATTTCTTTGTTAAATTTCAGTCTGGTAGATCTGTCTTTTGGTGAGAGTGGTGTGTTAAAATCTCCCACTACTAATGTGTGGAGTTTGATGTGCGTTTTAAGCTTTAGTAATGTTTCTTTTATAAATATGGGTGCCTTTGTATTTGGGGCATAAATGTTCAGATCGAGATTTCATCTTGGTGGATTTTTCCTGTGATAAATATCTAATGTCCATCCTGATCTCTTTCGATTAATTTTAGTTTGAAGTCTATTTTATTAGATATTAGGATAGCTACACCAGCTTGTTTCTTAGGTCCATTTGCTTGGAAAGCCCTTTCCCAGCCCTTTACTCTGAGGTAGTGTCTGTCTTTGAAGTTAAGGTATGTTTCTTGTATGCAGCAGATGGATGGATCCTGTCATTTTTAGGATTGATTTCTTCTGTTTCTTCTGGGTTGGTATGTTCACGTCTTGCAGGTGTAGAATCGCTAGGTTCTGGTGTTGTCATATAGGTCTTTATGTTGTTGCCTGTATTTTTGCACTGGCGTCTACTCATCTCTTCCTCTGCTTGGTGTAGGCAATGTCTGTGTCTGAAGGTGCCGTTCTAATTTTTAGTCTTGGTTCACTAGGAGTTCTTGGTTAAATTGGTGCTGTTGGGCTCTGTTTCTTCGGGAGCAGCTTAGTCAAATCAGTGTTAATGGGTTCTGTCTCTGGGAGCAGTTGTTCCCAGTTGATGCAGGGTGTGCTTATGGTTTCAGTGGTTGTTAGGTTGTAGGGGTTAGTTTTTTTGTTTGTTTTTTGTTTTGGGGGGAGGGTTTGGTGGGGGAGCAAGGAAAGGTAGCTGTCTGGTCTCTGGAACTCCGATGGGTAGGGCCTAGGGGCTAGAGACCTGATCTGTCCGTCTGGAGATGGGAGCTTACCTGTTCTCAGTCGGTCAAGTGTATACTTAACGATTCTGGTGATCTAGTTCGGTGGCTGGGCCATGCCTTCTTTTGTGTTCTCAGGTCACATTTTGCTCATTGGTCAACTCCTCAGCTGATCTTGTTTCCTCAGACTTCAAACTGTAGGGTTCTGAATCTTCTCCCGGATGGATTTCAGCTGAGCAGGGTAGTCTCACCAACACCTCCAAGTTGTTGGGTTTCACAGTTGTTGGGTTTCGCAGGATCAGCAGTTGGGTCCTGGGTTGGCCCCAGACAGAGTGTTCAGATCCGTTCTAGATCTGTTCTGGTTCCGTCCCACGGAGACGGCTCCTTCCCCAGGTGTTGGGATTATAGGTGTCCCTGTTCCAAGCTCTTGATTAAGAGCTTGTTTTCACTAACTCTTCAGCAGGTAATAGCTCAGTTTCTGAACTTTATTGCAACTGTGTCTCGGCCGCTGCGCCTGCCTGCCTGCCTGCCTGCCTGCCTCTGTGGCCCGCCACCACTGCCTGTATTTTATTTTATGTATAAGAATGTTTTGTCTGCCAAGTGGTGGTGTGCATGCCTTTAATCCCAGCATTCCAGAACAGCCAGGACTGTTTCACAGAGAAAACCCTGCCTCAAAAAACGGACGGACGGACGGAAGGAAGGAAGGAAGGAAGGAAGGAAGGAAGGAAGGAAGGAAGGAATGTTTTGTCTGCATGTATGTGCACCATGTGCATGCCTGATCCGCAGAGAATTCAGATGAGGGCTTTGGATCTCCCTGAATCTGGAGTTAAGGATGGTTGTGAGACACCATGTGGATGCTGGGAATCAAACCTGGTCCTCTCCAAGAGCAACAAGTGTTCTCAACTGCTGAGCCATCTCTCCAGGCCGCAAGAGCCTTTTCTACACCTTTCAAGATGACAGTGTGATTCCTGTCCCTTGAGTCCATTTTTCTATAACATTTATTGGTTTTCAAGCATTGAACCATACCCACATCTCTGGAAAAACACCAACTTGGTCATGGTCAATGATTTTTTTTTTTTTTTTTATGTGTTCTTGAATTCAGTTTGCTAATATTTTTGTTGAGAATTTTTAAATCTAAGTTCAAGAAAACTGATCTATAATTTTTCATTGTTGTATCTATCTGCTTTAGGTATCAGGGTAATATTAGCTTCATAAAAAAGTTTTGTAGTGTCTCCTGTTTTATGAAATAGTTTGAGAAGCATTAGTTTTAGTTTTGTGGAGGTTTGGTAAAATTCACCAATAAATCCATCTGGACCAGAAATATTTAATTACTGCTTCAGTCTCATTGCTTATTATAGAAGGTTTTGTTTTGTGTTGTTTTAGGGTTTTAGAGACAGGGTTTCTCTGTGTAACAGTCCTGGCTGCCCTGGAACTCACTCTGTAGACCAAGCTGGCCTTGAACTCAGATTTCCACCTGCCTCTGCTGGGATTAAAGGCGTGCGCCACCACCGCTGGGCTTTTTCCTTGGGGTTCGTTTAGCAGAGGGTTTGTCAGTTGTATCTTTTCAAAGAGCCAACTCTTTGTTGCATTGACTCTTTGTCATTTTTTTTCCATTTCATTAATTTCTTCCCTGGCCTTAATGACTTCTTTCTGTCTACTAATTTGGGGTTTGTCTTGCTCTTCTTTTTCCAGGGCCCTAAAATGCATCATGAAGTTATCTCTCTCAGAGCTAAGAACTTTTCATTTCCTTTGTTAAAGGAAATAACTGCCTTCTTAATTTTCAGATTGGCTTTAAATATTTTCATTTTTATATATGAGGATAAGGGATGAGTGCACTGAGTGAAGTTGCCCAGTTGCCAGAAGAAAATGTCAGACCCCTTAGAACGGGAATCAGAGGCCCTTGTTGTGAGGCTCTCCATGTGGGTGCTGGGAACCAAACTCCTCTGCGAGAACAGTAAGTGTTCCTGACCACTGAGCCATCTCTCCAGCTCCATTATTTTTATCTTGGTTTCTTCAAATTCCTTAGTCATTCTTCGTTAGTTCATGTTTAATCTCCTTGAGTTTGTATAGTCACTAGGATTTTGTTTGCTGTTGACTTGTAGTCTTACTTCATTGTAATCACATACTAGACAAAAAAAAAAAAAAAAGATTTCAGTTTTCCTTTGTTGAGGCTTACTTTGTGTCCTTATATGTGATCTACTTCAGAGAAAGTTACACCATGGGAAAAGTCCTTACCGCCGCAGGAAACCAGTGTAAATGTCTCCAGTATGTAGAATTTACTGGCTTGTTGGTTTGGGTTGGTTGTTTTTGTAGTACTAGAGATTGAGATAGTCACTTAACTATAGCCCTGGTTCTCTTTCAGTTTTGTATTATAAAACATAGTCTCATTGAACAGTCCAGCCTGGTCTTGAACTTACCATCCTGCTTTAGCCTTCCAAGTAGCTGGCATTACAGAGCTGTTTCACAAGGCCTGGCTGATTAGTCTTTTTCAGTAGGGAAAAGTTATGTTAGACCCTATATATAGTTGGAACTTAGTTGTGGTTCTTAATAGATACATTTATTCTAAGACTCCCCAGAACCTGAGACATATACACTTTTTTTTCTGTGTATGCATAAGATAGTTTATCAAATAAGAATTTACTGGTAGCTAATAATAAAATAAAATGTAATACACTATATCAAAGTTATTTTAAAAATTACTAATTGGCCTGATATGCTGTAAGCCTTTAATCCTAGCACTTGGAGACAGAGGCAGGCAGATCTCTTTAAGTTAAGGGGCAGCCTGGTCTACAAAGAGTTCAGGGCTACGTAGTAAGACCTGATCTCAAAGACAAAACCCAGCAATGCATGCCTTTAATCCCAGCACTTGGGTGGAAGAGGCAAGTGGATCTCTATGAGTTCAAGGCCACCCTGGTCTACAGACTAAGTTCCAGGACAGCCAGGAACCCTGTCTCAAAAGAAAAAAACAAAAACAACTTATTAATTACTTGTTTCTTATTTTCTGTTTCCTATTTTCAAACTGCAGCTTTACTGTAGGTAGACTGAAGCAAGGAAAGTGAAACCACAGATTGAAGGACTACTGTTAATGTTTGCTGAGTGTGTTCGTCTGTCTGTGTCTCTGCCTGCCTGCCTGCCTTCTTCGGGTCTCATGTTGCCCAGGCTGGCCTTGAATTTGCTTTGCAGCTGAGGTGGTTCTTTCTTCTCCTGATCCTTTTGCCTCCACCTCCTAAGAGCTGGGAACACATGTCTGTCTGTTTACACATAGGCTACCCTGTTGAGATTTGGACATGAGCTTTCTACAGTGAACTTTTTGTAGTATCATCTTGGTTAACAGGAGGGAAAATAAGCATGAGTTTGATCTTCTTCTCTAAAGAACCGAAACTTTTGAGACAAGGGAAACAGTTTTCCAGCTGGATCCCTTAAAGTCTTTTCTGCATCTTAAAATTGTGATTCGGTGATCAGATGAACATACTCAGCTTAGGAAAATTACTTTGTCATCTGTCTCACTCTGATACTGAGACTGTAAATTCAAGAACTTTAATCCGAAGGGATTTGCCAAGGGTGGGGCCGAGTGTTAATTACTAAAAGGAAACTGGTCGTTGTTCATAGCTATGAAAAATCTATGCTCAGTGACTGAAAAGCCATTTTATTTTGGGGGTTTAGTCTTTATTTGGGGGAGGTTGTTTTTATAAAGCCTACAGAAATCTGTATTGAATTAGTTTCCAAATTGAGGTTGAGATTACAGGTTTTTTAATTTCTTACAGGAGCAATAAACTCACTTGCTGCCCTTTGATAATTAATCATTCCCCCCTGTTCTGTGTATAATGACTTCAGCCTGGTATGGAGAAGGTGGGCAAAAGCTTGCGAATTAGAATGCAGTGATTTGTCGGCATCAGACTTACTGTGTTCTTTTATCCTGCTTGACAGGAATATATGGTTTACAGGAAGCATACCTACATGAGGCTGGATGGTTCATCCAAGATCTCAGAGAGACGGGACATGGTTGCTGATTTTCAGACCAGGTAACATTAATGAGCATTACAAAAATCCTTTTGATTTTCCTCTAGTGCTTTCAGTGATGAGTTTGTTTGTTTTAATCCAGTGCATCTTAAATTTTTTTTGTTTGTTTGTTTTTTGGTTTTTCGAGACAGGGTTTCTCTGTGTAGCTTTGCGCCTTTCCTGGAGCTCACTTGGTAGCCCAGGCTGGCCTCAAACTCACAGAGATCCACCTGGCTCTGCCTCACGAGTGCTGGGATTAAAGGCATGTGCCACCAACGCCCGCATCTTAAATTATTAAGCATTCAACATAGCATACCTAATTTTTGTGTGTGTATATTGATATGTGTGTTCCTATGTGTTTGTCAGAGGTCCACATTACATGTCTTCCTCACCAATTTGTTCTCCAGTGACTCACTGAACCTGGAGGTTACTGATTGGACCTGAGTAGCTAGATAGTGAGGTCTAGGTATCCTCCTGTCCCTACCTCTGGCTCCAGGCAGGTGTGCACCACCACGTCAGCTAGTACCCACTGTGCTCAACATTGCTAAGTCTGCTTAGAGTGGTTCAGATCAAAGAACAAGAGTGTGGATAGTAATATGAAACATAGCGATAGGACTGTGTAGCCTTGAGTCCTAGAACTGGCTCTGTAGATCAGGCTGGCCTGGAGTTGGCAGTGGTCCTTTGCCTCTTCCCCAATGCTAAGATTACAGACATGAGTTACCACACACAGCCATTTTTGTCTTACAACATCAGTGCCTACTATTTTGGAAACTAAAGTATTTCCTTTTCTTTTTTAAGATGAAGATAGAAGCCGGGCATGGTAGCACACGGTTTTAATCCCAGTACTCAAGAGGCAGGCGGATCTCTGAGTTCAGGGACAACCTAGTCTACAAATCGAGTTCCAGGACAGCTAGGAATGTTAAACAGAGAAACCCTGTCTGGAAAAACCAAAAAAAAAAAAAAAAAAAGATGAAGCTAGAGATACAGTTATAGGTAGTTTGTGCTGTATTTATCTCTTGATATCCCCTGCCTCCACCTCAGGAGTTCTGGAACTACAGGCATTGCTACTTATAGCAATATAAGGATTTCTGAATATGAACGAGGACCCACACACACACACACACAAAAGAAGAGAACGTCAATGTCTATGAAGAAAGTGTTGACAAAGCTACGTTAGTCTAAAGACATAGCTCAGTGATAGAGGGCTCACTTAGCATGTGCAAGACAAGGAGCCAAAGTAGCCATCTCTCCAGAGTTTGCTTAGAGTTGATTTCATTTCCTCCGAGCTTTCTGGTGTTATAGACACAGAACAGTGTGACAAGTGACAGTGGAGTTCAATCTGTCCTATTCGTAGCTCTCAGTCACAGCACCTCTCCCAGCTGCTTATGAAATTTCAACTCCAGCATGTTACATTGGGGGGGGGGTTATAAGAGCCATTACTGCACTGGGTGTTGCCTCTCATTGTGCTGAGCAGTCTGGTGAGTGCTCTCCTCAAAGAGCAAGCCGTGTTCTTCAGCAGATAGGTCTGGTAAACCCCATTCATAGCGCGCTCTTCCTCACATTCGGAGAACTGAGAAAGGTGGTAGAGGAACTAAAGACGTCCGCAGTGCTTCATATAACAGCCCTGGTGTCCTGGAACTCACTATGTAGACTAGGATGGCCGAAAACTCATAGAGATCTGCCTGCTTCTGCCTCCTGAGTGTTCGATTAAAGGTGTGCACCACCACATCCAGCTTAAGGCTAATCACATTTTTAAAAATCGGAAAAAAATTTAAGAGAAATAATTTAGACCTTATAGTGTGAATAAGAATGGTTCTGACTTTCTAGACTTCAGTTCATTTTCAATTAGTATTTATCTTTTTAATTCTTGGGAAGAAAGTTAAGCACGTAGCTATTTGTGTTAATTAATTTCTTTTATTTTAGTTTTATTTATTTACTGTTCTACTTATTTGTTTGCTTCCTTGAGACAGGTTTCTTATAGCCCATGTCTTTGAATGGCTGATTCTCCTGTTTTGTTTGAGGCAGGGTCTCTCACTGTAGCCTAAATTGGCCTGAGATTTGTAACATGTTGACCTCTGATGACTGAGTTTACAGCTGTTCTAGCTGACCCCATTCCAAGAGTGGGGAGGGAGGGAAAGAAAGGGGAGAGAGAGAATATGTACTTGGAGGCCATAAGTCATAGTAGGATGTCTTCCTCTGCCACTCTTTTTTATGTCCCAGTTTTTATGATAGGGTCTCTCATTGAGCCAGGAGCTTGCTCTTGGTTCTCGCTAGCTAGCCAGCAAGCCCCGGGCTCTACCTGTCTCTGTCCACCAGTACTGCTCCTGGGAGTATCCTGCTCTCTGTGTGGATGGTAGGGAATCCAACTTGGGTTATTGTCCTTGTGCTAACTCACTAGGCACTTACACATTGGGCCGTTTGTTTTAGTGTTGAGGGTTTTTTGTTTTTGTGTTTGTTTGTTCTATTTTGTTGTTTGTTTGTTTGTTTGTTTGTTTGTTTGTTTTTAGGGTCATGATATGCAGCCCAGGCTGGCCCATAACTCACAGTAATCCTCCTGCCTCAGCCTTCTGAGTGCTGAAATTTTAGGCATGAAGGATCATACTGAGCTAATCTCCTAATTAATTTAGTAAGAAGAGTTCATTGAGCAGGTGTGGTGGTGCCAATAGCTTTGAAAACTTCCCTGTAGGGACTGGCGATGGCTCAGCTTGTCAAGAGCACTTGTTTTTGCAGAGGGTCCAGGTGTACTTTCTAACACTCACATGGTGGCTCACAACTACCTTAACTCCAGTTCCAGGACATCCAGTGCTCTCTTCTGTCCTCTAAGGGCAGCAGACAGACACATAGTACACCATCAAGTTTCCCACATAAGATATTCTCAGCTTATAAGTCTGAGTTGCATCTTAAAATAGAGAAAAAGACAGGTGTTTTTCAAAACAAAAGGCGTGCTTTGCCAAATATTTTCATTATTATTAGTGAAAAGACATCAAAAGAAAAAAATTGCAGTTTCAACTCAAAAGCCCTGTGGCTCAAAGGTCAGCCAGAGTAAACAAGAACTCCTATAAAAAGCCATTTACATTCCCTTCATACAAGACTTATTTATGAGGGATCCTTCCAGGAAAAAGTCTGGCTGAGACTAAAGACTGTTTGGCCAGGATGTCCTGGCAGCGTTCAGAACATGTGACCAGTATGTGATCCTAGGAGCCATTCACAAGGTCTTTGCTCTGTGATGAGTTGACCTTTACTTCCCTTACTCCTACCCCTGGGCCTTACCAGATGGATCCCCCCTCTTCTTCCTCCACTCTAGATAACCGACCAGTTATAGTAACCCTTTAGAAAAGTTGGGGGGAAATGACTGTAGCATGGTTTCTGTTGTTTGTTTTCTTCAGAGGGAGAGCATTGTGAGGCTGCAGTGTGACGCTTACATTCTGCTTTTTCAGTCATTCAAGAAGCTTAGCTCCCATCCATTCATGCCTAGCACTGCTCAGGCATTTTGGTGCAAAGGGGATTTAGTGGAATGTACAAAAAGAGTGAGGTTGAGGTACAGTATGCCTGTGTAATGTGGGGTTTCGTAGACTCCTTATAGACACTATCCTACTCCACCCGGCAACGAGCTGGCCATCCAGCAAACCCCGAGTGTGACATCTCTGCAGCCCCTAGAGGGCAGTCAGACTGCACTGTTGCCTTCTACGAGTTCATCTTGTCTAATCAGAACTCGTAAAACAGGAACTTGTATCATCATCTCTAAATACAGTAAGTAAAACAGAACTTCTCAGCCGCGTAGATATGTTCATTATAGTAATCTGACAATACAGTCCAGACTGGAAACTAACTCCTTTGATAATTACAACTCAAGATTTGTCTAATCCTTATTTCTGTGATGAAATTACATTGATTGTAGCACATTTGGGCTATATTTAATGTGTCTCACCAGAAGCCGTCTTTTCAGTACAAAATTAATATCTAAAAGAAGCATTTTCACCCTGGCACTGGTGGTGATCACTTACAGTTCTGGCATTCTAGGGCAAAGGTAGTCCATGGCAACTTTGAGGCCAGCCAGGGCTCCATAGCACGACATGGTCAAGAAAAATTTCTTTCTACAATTGTAGTTCTAAGTTTTTATGTTTATTTTACTTAAGGGGGGGTTGTTTTGTTTTGTTTTGTTTTTTGGTTTTTCAAGACAGGATTTCTCTGTGTAGCTTTGTGCCTTTCCTGGATCTCGCTCTGTAGACCAGGCTGGCCTTGAACTCACAGAGATCCGCCTGCCTCTGCCTCCCAAGTGCTGGGATTAGAGGCGTGCGCTACCACCGCCTGGCTGTGTGTTTGTTTCTATTTATGGGTGATGACCGCATCTGGTCTGATTTCTTGAGCCTTCCAGATGACTCTGAGCAGTGTGTAATCTACTGCTGCTGCTCTTTTCGTAGTCTCCCCAGCTGTCTTCTCCCTTTCTGTCACATACCTGGTCACATCACAGAACTCTACCCAGTGTTCATATGCTAGGCTTCTTCAGGAATTACCCACTTTCACTGGATATCACACAGGCATTAGAACAGGAGAGCAAGTTATATGGAGCCAGAGTCGTCTCAGTGCTCAAGTGAGATAATAGTGCAGTCTTTAGACACTAGTTGGGCCCTAAATCCTCAGTCAGTTTTTATTTGAACATTATTATTGTTCCTCCGTGGACCTGTGCACATCCAAGTTTCCATGGACATTGGCCTGTCTCCATGGGAAATGTGCTTGTGAACTGGCAGGTGCACTGCAGTTTTGTTGTTGTGTGCTTTGTGCTTTCATCATGAAATCGATGTTACAAGTTAAATAAACTTCTGAAATATCACAATGGATGATGAATTCAAAGATTAAAAAAGAAAACAGAAAGCCTGGTATGGTGGCCACACCTATAATCCCAGCACTGTGAGGCAAAAATATTACTGTGAGTTCAAGGCCAGCCTGGGCTACATAGTAAGAACCTACATCAAATAAGGTAAATGTTCCATCAAGCTTCTGATGTTTCTTTCATCTCTCCATCTCTGAACCACATCTCTTAGAAGTATAGTTTCTTCTTCTTCTTCTTCTTCTTCTTCTTCTTCTTCTTCTTCTTCTTCTTCTTCTTCTTCTTCTTCTTCTTCTTCTCCCTCTTCTTCTTCCTCTTCCTCCTCTCCTTTTTTTTTTTTTTTGAAACAAGGTTTCTTTATGTATCTCTGGCTGTCCTGGAACTTACCAGGCTGGCCTCAAACTCACAGAGATCCGCCTGCCTCTGCCTCCCAAGTTCTGGGATTAAAGGCCTGTACTACCACATCTGGCAAGTGTTCTCTTTTTTCTTTTTTTTTTTTTTAATATTTATTTATTTATTTTTTTAATGTGCATTGGTGTTCTGCCTGTATGCATGTCTGTGTGAGGGTGTCAGATCTTGTAGTTACAGACAGTTGTTAGCTGCCATGTGGGTGCTGGGAATTGAACTCATGACCTATGAAAGAGCAGTCAGTGTTCTTGACCCCTGAGACATCTCTCCAGTCCCCTTCTTTTGTTTTTTCAAGACAGGGTTTCACAGTGTCATCCTGGCTGTCCTGGAAAGTCACTCTGTAGACCAGGCTGGCCTCAAATTCATAGAGATCCACCTGCCTCTGCCTCCTGAGTGCTGGGATTAAAAAGGCGTGTGCAACCACCACTGTCCAGCAAGTGTATTCTTTCTTTTTTTATTTTCTTTTTAGTTTTTCAAAACAGGGTTTTTCCGTGTAATAGCCCTGGCTGTCCTGTAACTCACAGAGATCCACCTGCCTCTGCCTACTTTGTGCTGTAATTAAAGGTGTGCGCTGCCACCACCTGTCATGCATATTTCTTCCCTTTTTTAAAATATTTATTTGTTTGTTTGTTTATTAAGAGATTTTCTATTCATTTTACATAGCATCCACAGATTCCCCTGTCCCCTCTCCTCCTGTCGCATATTCCTTCTTAGTAAATATACCGAGACACTGTTTTGAGGAAAAAAGGGAAAGGTAAAAAGTAAAATTCAAGGATAAACTGGTAAAACTTTTCTGGTAGTATAGAGCTTTTGCATCTTGACATACTAGGGGCTCTAGATAGGCTTTGATGTCCACGCGTGCCTCTAGGAAAGTTATGTTTCCCGAATGCAAGTAATGGGCCTGTCTGGTTTAGTGGTTAACAGGTGCTTATTTAACAACACTTCTTCACTGACAGTCAGTCACTCTAACTAGGTTTGTAGGTTTGTAGTTAACTAGACCTGAGTTTTGTAGTCTAGGAAGCAGTTTCAGAAGTCAAATGACCTTACCAAGGAAGAATAGCCCAAATGTGTGGGAGCTCTCTGATGTCAGCGGCTGGTTTGTGTCTGTTTGTCTGTTTGTTTGTTTGTTTTTTCTTTTCTTTTTTTTAGGGGTCTTGGGGTACCAGGGGATGGTGGTGGAGACTGTCTCACTATGTAGCCCTGGCTGGCCTGAAACTTGCTGTGTAGACCAGGCTGGCATCAAACTCATAGAGATCCTTCTGTTTCAAGTATGCACCCCCACATTCTTTTACTGAAACCTGTGGATTAATTCCTTTGACTGTGGGATTTAGTACCTTTGTATCTAGAACTTCACAGTTAGGCTTCCTCTTATATCAGTGTACTAGAGTACTCTCTAGCTGCTCTGTTTCTTAACTCGTTTATTTTTCTTAGTCAGTCCAGAGGTGTCAGACTGACTTCATAACCAAAGATGGGTAATTGAGGCTGGAGAGACGGCTCAGCAGATAAGAACATTAGCTGCTCTTCCAGAGGACCTGGGTTCAATTCCCAGCACCCACTTGGCAACTCACAACCATTCATAACTTTAGTTCCATGGGATCAGATATCCTCTTCTGATGTGTAGACATAAATGCTGACAAAACACCTATATACATAAAGTTTTTTAAAAGTCTTTTAAAGAAAAGATGAGAATATTGGCTGTAGTTCGAAGAAAAGCTTGTGACCTGAATTTCCAATTGTGGTTCTCACTGCATACAGAGAAATGAACCACTGGATTTAGAGGACCCTCGTGTTTTCACTAGTATAATCTTTTCAATAGATTGTTAGATTGTTCTGGAAAATAACCTGAGGTGTGAAACATGAACATGAAAGGTTATCTTGGGCTACACTTAGGTTATTTGCAGGAACTAGGCTGCTGTCAAACACCTGTTTGTTTATAAAATAAATCTTAGAGTGAAAAGCCCTTGTGATCTGGCTTGGACCTTTTTTATTTGGCAAATAATTTGTTGCCTAATAAGTGAGGTAGCATCTGCTGCTTTGTAATTCTCTTTAAAAGGACTTAGACTGTAACAGGAATCGATATTGTATCTACTTAGTTCTATGTGAGGAGTTAGTTGGCACTTATCTAAAAGTGCATCCATGCTAAATGTCTTCCCTGGATTAGTCCTAAGTCAGCTTAGTGCACAGAAGTCATGACCAGGTCTGAATTCCTGATGTGTGTTTATTTTTCTGAGTTGCGTCATCTTAAAGTGGGTGCTTTAAGTACCAATGGATAACAACATTTGTTCGCCAAGCCTAACATAACAGCCAGAATACCAATTCTGGAAACTGTCCTCTGACCTCCACTCATTCGATGTGGCACATGTGAGCCTGTTTGCGTGCGCTCGTGTGCTCCCTCCCTCCCTCCCTCCCTCCCTTCCTCCCTCCCTCATACACACACATAGAGAGAGAATAATCTTTCAGACTATTAGAATTCTGTTCTAATTTATTTGCCTCTACATGATCTAGGAATACTTTAACTAGTTAAAATTGGGACCTAGTAAGATGGCTTGGTGGTTAAAAAAGCACCTGCCAGGCAGGCCTGGTCACCTGAGTTTGTTCTGTTCCCTGGAACCTAGGGTGGAATGAGAGAATTGAATTTTGAAAGTCCCCCTCTGACCTCCACCCACATGCACACGTCATACACACACTCTCTCCCCTAATAATAATAAATAATTTTAAAGAGGGTTGTCAGTCCCAGCACTCAGGAGACAGGCAGACAGGTGTCTATGAGTTTGAGGACAGCCTAGTCTACAGAGTTCCAGGGCTACATAGAGAGACTGTCTCAAAAAATTTAAAAATAGGGCTCTTGGGAGGCTGGGAGATTGTTCAGTCAGTAAAGTGCTCTCCTTCCTGAGAACCTGAGTTCAGATCCTGGTGCAAAAGCACTTGCCAATAGTCCCAAGGCTGGGAACCCAGGATTGGAGGGTCCCTGCTGCTTGCCGCCTGCTGCCTGCTGCCTGCTGCTAGCCTACCAGTCCATGGGCGGGCTTCAGGTTCCCTGAGAGCCTGTTTCACAAAATATGAGAAAGTGACAGAAGACACCTAATGTAAACTCTGACCTCCAAATGCAGGCACATGTTTATACCCAAATACATAAACAGAAACAAACCAAAAATAGGCTGGGCATGGTGGCACATACCTTCTTTAATCCCAGTACTCAAACAGAGGCAGGAGAATCTCTATGAATTCAGATCCAACCTGGTCTACATAGCAAGTGCCAGGCCAGCTGTGAATGCATAGTTGAAACCTTGTCTTGAGGGGGGGAATGCAAATGGAAATACTAGGCTTATTGGTGCAGCCCTGTAATCTGAGCACTTGGATGATGGAAGCTAGCGGACTAAAATCCAGGGTCATCCTCAGCTATATAGCAAGTTTAGGATACAAGAAAGTGTCTCAAAAGAGGGGAGAAAGCTATTGGACTCAAGTGTAGCTCAGAGGTGGAGTGATTGCTGAGCATGTGCAGATTCCTAGGTTCGGGGCCCAGGAGCACCACAAGGAAGATGACAAACTGGTTTATGTGTAATGTGGTGTAGCCAGAGGTCTGTTTCTACAGGAACATTTTTCTGTTACATCTGCTTCACGATTGTACTTTTGTTGGTTATCAGTCAGATAGTGTGGCAGCAAAAGCTTATGTGCAAATTGGAAGATGACTTCCATCGTGTGGATTTTGAAGACAGAACACCTGTACACAGTGTCTCAGGAAAGCATCAGTCGGGTTCTCTAGTCACCAGCACTCTTCCAGCCCTAGATTGTTTTTAGAAATTCCTCTCTGTCCCCACATTGCATTATACCTTTTCCTCCTAACATGTTCTTTCCTCTTTTCTTTAGGAATGACATCTTTGTGTTTCTGTTAAGCACGAGAGCTGGAGGACTGGGTATCAATCTCACAGCTGCAGATACAGTAAGTGATGGGAGAGAGTATGATGCATTGGCTATACAGGGCTCTCCTATAAATATTTCATTCATCAAGCATTTTAACTTTCCTCTTGGTTTTTTCTAGCCATTCTCTTTGAATGATTTCTTTACACATTAATTCAATAGAAAATGAATGAATTGTTTACTGTGTGTCAAGTACTTTGCTGACAGTTGGTGGATACAGCAGTAAAAATAAACGGGGTGGAGGGGGTCGGGGAGGGGACAGACAGCCAAGCAATCTGGTTAGATTTGTTTAAGGAGCTGTAACTAAACAAATCAAAACTATAGTTATGACTAAAACATGTGGTTTCATTACTGAGAAAGGTAATGCTTTTGTGTTCTGAACCTCAGGAGCTGTTTGGATAGCAATGACCTTTAAAAAAAAAAAAAAAAAAAAAAAAACTAAGCCAGGTGGTGGGGGAGTACGCCTTTAATCTCAGTACTAGGGAGGCAAACGTAGGTGGATCTCTGTGAGTTTGAGGCCAGCCTGATCTACAGAGTGAGTTCCAGGACAGGCAAGGCTACACAGAGAAACCCTGTCTCAGAAAACGTGGATGGATGGATGGATGAGTGGGTGGGTGGGTGGGTGGTGATGGATGGATGGATGGATGGATGGATGGAAGGAAGGAATCTATGCAATGATATCCCCATTCACATGAGGAAGGTACAGGTTCATGAGCTCATGGAGAAGTGAGGACAGGATGATGATGAGGTCTGAGGAAGCTTGTAGTACCTACCAGAGCTGGAATTAGATCCTGGTCTCCATCTCCACTCCTAAGTTAGGCCCACTTTTTCTCTTTAGTAACTTGGCATCTTCAAACCATGTGCCTTAGAGAATGGAAATCAAATTCTATGGGAATACTAATTATCAACCGTAAGATTCAAACTTGCCTTGTTTACTACTGAGTGGGACAGGGCATGAGGGCCTGAAGACTGTTGGCATAACTCTATAGAGTATACCAAACCTGCCATGTCCTGGAAGGCTGACTCTGGTGACGTGTGTTGTTCATGTGGTTACTCTGATGTGGTTGCTCACATCTACCCTATTACATGACAAAAATTTGCTCTTGACCCTGTTTTTCTTAGTTCGCTTTTTTTGAAGATGTCATATAGTACCAGCAGTTACGTACTCATCAGTTTTTCCTAGCTGATCTTTTGAGTGCATCACAGTCCCTGGCCATGTACCTCTTGGTCCAAATCCATTCTTGGCTCTGCCGACACTTGAGTACAGTTTGTTTATAACCTTCTTTACAGAATATGCTACTTAAAGCTCCTATCCATGGTTTACAAGCCTCTTCACTTACAGCCTGTATCTTCCTTGCCAGCCTGATTGCCAAATCCCTTCCCCTCCCAGAAGTAAATGACTGACTTGTAATTTTTAGAGTACACCATTACCATATTACACTACTGTTACTTGTTACCTGAGCCTAGATCGTTATGTTCTGAGCTACCTTTTCCACCGAGTAAACTTCTGTTTGTCTTTCAAAATCCTAGTCCAATATCACATTCCTTCCTAGTTCCTGCCCTGTGCTCAGTCATGTTATATTGTAAGTAATGATTGTACATGCTAGGCTTTGACCTACCTCATCAGTAGAAAGGAAGCCCTTTTTCTAATACCTGGACCTGGCACTGTTTTAGGCACTAAGAATTCAACATTCAATAAAATGAAGTTCTATTTTTCTCCTAGTAATTACATTGCTAGTTGTGGTAGTTGATAGAGTATAAACAGAAGAACTAATTTAAATACTATGATGGAAAATACAACCATGAACGTGGTAGGAGGACCCAGATTGCTGTTCATATGGGATGTTAAAGCCTCTCTCATGGGTGACATTTAAGCCAGGACCTGAAGAGAGTGAGAAAGCAAGCCAAGAATTAGTCTGGCAGAAAGAAAACACTTCAGACAGAGGAGGTAAGTCTCGGGCCTTAGACTAAGAACCTGGTTGACATGATCAAGCGACAGAGAGAAAGGAAACAGAATTAGTGAAGAGGAGTGCAGTGTGCCACACAAGCACATCTTCCAGGCTGGATAGGTCCTGGCAAGACACTAAGATCGAAGAGAACAAGAATTTGAACAAAAGATACCAGTAATATTCATTTTATCTGCCACCACAAAGCAGCAAAAAGTCCACATACGACTTGTAAGCACAAAGTGTCCCATGTGAAAAAGCTTTTTAAATTAGTAGTAAGTTGGCACCAAGTTTGCAGTCATTACCTTAAGTAAGGAGTATACCCACATAATAATAAACTTTCTAATCAAGTAAATAGAGCAGCCTGAAAAAACAAACAAAGAAACTAGTGGAACATTTGACACTATTTAAGAAACCAGTGCATCTCTTCTGGTTTCATAAGGAAGTTGCATGAGTTCCTGGGCTGCTCATCAGATGTTTTGTTTCTAATTTATTTGCACATGGTGTGCTTCGTGGGGAAAAACTTGATGTCTTAATGACTGAGGAAGGAATTGTAAGCAAGTATTTGTAAACACTGGGAACTAGTCTACTAGGTTAATAAAGACAGGATTTCAGCAGCAGTGATGAACGACAGGTGATTTTTACCACATTGTTCTTTGCTAAGGATTCTTTATGTTTGGCTCTGTTTAGGGAAGCATTGTTATAATAAACTGCCCAGATTTATTTTACTTTCTGTCTGACTTGTTTCAGATGCTTACCTGTAGAGAGAGGAGGAGCTTTTTATCTCTTAATAGCAACATGATATGTCCTATGCCCAATGGAGTTAGCGTTTAGCTCTCTCAAGGGACTGGACTAACGTGTTCTCTTGGAAGAGAAAGCGCCAGTCCCACTTCCAGTTGTTAGCCAAAATTCTCTGGTTGTTCCTGTGGAGTTTTCCCTGTTTTCCATTTCACTCCCTCATTCCTTGGCTTATATAGTCCAATCCTGGAATACCATGCCAGCTCTTACCATGCCTCCCGGCATGCCTGGCTTAGTGTTTACAGCTTCATGAAGGTACTGTTCATAGATTTCACCTTAGTCATTGCTGGGCTGCACATCCTACATGACATACTTTCATCATCCCTAGCTAAATCAGCTCTACTCCTATAATTGTTACTTGTTTGTCTCTAGACTGTCTCACTGAGCACCAGAGACTGAAGTATGGGTGTCATCTGTGTCTCAGTTGAGCACTCAGTTGTTGCCACCCCCAGCACACCCACCAGATCATGCCATGGTGGTCCCAGTATTCATCTGTCTTATTTTGTGTCTCATTCTTTTTACTCTTGTGCTTGCTTTATCCTATTGATTTATGTCTATTTCACTATTTTCCCTGTGATTTTTCTTTTTCTAAACAGTATCCTGTTTTATTCTGTTCTCTTCCCAAATATATCTTTCTTTTAAGTTATTTTCTTAGGCTCTAGTCTTATGTTTATGAGCCCAGAAGAGCCCAAGTTGAGTCAGGGTTTAATGTCACTGAGATGTCTAAGGAAAAATGCAGGTGTTAAGGCAATCTTATGATTCATGGTGTAGGCATGTCTACTGTGAAGTCATGCTGAACCATTGGTCCAGGCTTCGTTCAAGATACTCTTTTTAGCTGTGATTTCATCACATATGTGTCGTTTTTACGTATGTTGGATAATCCTAATGTTGAAACAGTTTATTTTGTGCACGGGTGTTTTGCCTGCGCGTGTGTCTGTGTGCCACTTGGATTCGTGTCAGAAGCACTGGAACTAGAGTTACAGAGGTTGTGAGCTGGGGTTTGCTGTGGGCTCTGGGAATTGAACCCAGGGCCTCTGGAAGAGCATTTACAGCTGAGCCATCTTTCCAGCCCCATTCAAGTCTCCTTTTTCTTAAGTCTATATTTCCTTATTTTGCTCTTCCTGAAAATTGTAAATGGATTTTCTAAGATAGATATGGTGGTGTATACTTTGGAGGCAGAGGCAAGGGATCTTTTTAAGTTCAAAGCCAGTCTTGTCTACATAGTGAATTCCAGGCCTACCAGGCTATATAGGAAGACCCTATCTCAAAATAAAGAAAGAAAGGGACTGAGGATATAAGTCACTAGTGAGTATTTGTCTAGCTGCTAGCATATAATAGTTTGATCCCCCCTATACCATGATAAATGACAGAAAGCAGGGGTGGGAAGCTCAGTGGTAGCCTGGTTTGCATAGTAACATCCTATACATCAAAAAGTAAAAGCAGGAAGCTGGAGAGATGGCTCAGTGGTTAAGAGCATGTACTATTCCTCTAGAGGACCCTGGTTCTACCTGGCAGCTCATAACCATCTGTAACCTTGGTCCCAGAAGATCCAACACTCAGTACACAAATAAATTGCTTATGAATAAGATTTAGCACTTGGGAAATAGAGGCTGAAGGATCAGTATTCAAGGTCTGCTGTGGGACAATCCTTTTCTACATTATGAATATGTACTACTCTCATTGGTTAATAAAAACCTGACAGGCTGGTACCTGAGCAGGAAGTTAGATGGGAAAGCCAAACTGAGAATGATGGGAAGGAGGAGGGTGGAGTCAGGAGAGATACCAGCCAGCCACCTGGGAAGCAAGACATGCTAGAGGACAGGTAAAGCCACGAGCTACGTGGCAATTCATAGACTAATGGATTAATTTAAATGACAAAGGTCATCCTTAGCTACAAAGCAAGTTCAGGGTCAGTTTGGGTAACCCCAAACCAAAGAAACAGTGTTGTGTGCCAGGAAAGGCAACACAGAGAAAGTTTCAGGAGAGATGACCTTAGCCCTTAAAGTAGCGCACAGGAGTCCTTGGGAGGCAGAGGTGGGTAGATCTCTGTATGTTCGAGGCCAGTCTGGTCTATGGAGTAAGTTCCAAGACAGCTAGAGCTACGTAATAGACCTGGACTTTTTTTTAAAAAAAAAATTTAGGGTCACCTGATGGTCACCTGATCTTATTGGTTGACTATTGTACTGCAGACTAGATAAGTAGCTTTGGGGGGAACCCTTTAAACATTTCATTTTAGGATTCGTGGAACAGGAAGTATGTTGATGAGAACTGGGGAATGGTAGGAGAATTGTGTGTGTCTTTGCAGGGAACCCTGGTACTTAAGATCTTCCCATCTTTTATTGCCAGTCCTCCATTAGACTATAATCTTAGATAAATTCCTCCTCTGTAACGTAAGATTTTTTTTATTTGTTTTTTCAGTGTTGGAAATCAAACCAAGGGCTGCATTCATGCTAAGCACATGCTGTGTATGCTCTACCGTTGAGCTGTGTACCCAGTGCTAAAGTAGAGATCCTATTAGTACGCAAGTCACAGAGATTATGGGGTGTAAGCACTTAGAATGGTTATCGCACTTCGCGTCCTCTACTGATGATATTAGCATACCAAGTACTAGATGTAGATAGTAACTATATTTTTGGGGGGGGGGTTAATTGTTTAAGGGACTCTTGTTGCTTTGTCCAACCTGGTCTTTGTTGTTGTTGTTGTTTAAGATTGATTTATTTGTTATGTATACAGTGCTCTATCTGCATGCATGCCTGCATGCCAGAAGAGGGTACCAGATCTCATTATAGATGATTTGTGAGCCACCATGTGGTTGCTGGGAATTGAACTCAGGATCTCTGGAAAAATAGGCAGTGCTGTTAACCTCTGAGCCATCTCTCCACCCCCCTACCCCCCAACCTGCTCTTAAACTCATAGACTCAAGTGGTACTTGCACGTGAACTTCCCAAGTATCAGGGACTACAGGCACACACCAGCACTCCTCTTATCTTACCCACCTTTTAATTTAGTTTTAAGGGTGTGTGTGTGTGTGTGTGTGTGTGTGTGTGTGTGTGTGTGTGTACGTACACTCCCATGAAGACTAGAGAGGTCACATCCCCTAAAATTGGAGTTACAGGAGATTTATCAGCCTCCTGTTGGGTACTAGGAATAAAACCTGGATCCTCATCCTCTTAATCACCGAGCCATCTCTCCAGTCCATACTTGCATCTTTTCAGTGAGCACTATGAATAAATAGACCAGGAGCATGCCTGTTTTTCCAAGAGGAGCAAACAGTTAGCTTACTTTCTCACCATTACATAGATGATAGGGAAAAAATGTGACCTGGCCAGCACCAGTGTTTACAGGCAGATGAGTAGCCGTACACTCTGAAAATTTCCTGCATCCAGAGTACATCAGTCTTTGTTGCATTCTCTTCTTGTCGATGCAGGTAATTTTCTACGACAGTGACTGGAACCCCACTGTAGACCAGCAGGCCATGGATAGGGCCCATCGCTTAGGGCAGACAAAGCAGGTCACTGTGTACCGGCTTATCTGTAAGGGCACGATCGAGGAACGCATTCTGCAGAGAGCCAAGGAAAAGAGTGAGGTAAGCAAGGGGAGGGAGGGATTGTGCAGCAGGGGATAGAAGCCAGCCCCAGGAACTGGATTGAGACTGTTGAAGAGTCTTGTCTTTCCGTAGTCATGGGAAACATCAGAGCCTGTACACAGGATGCTCATGTGCACACTGACACCACAGGAGGCCTGTGGGGGGCTAGCATTTCAGAGTCTGCCTCAGTTTGCCCACTTGACTATGTGCCAGAATAATGGTATGTTTTGAGTTATTTTTAACTGACTATTAATAGTCCCGAGCAAAAAAAAAAAAATCCCCAATTGTCCTTTCTTTGGGACAAATACTGTGGAGGGGCCAGCCAAGTGAACAAGAAGTAGTAGAGTCAGAACCTCCCTATGGAAGTGATTCAGAGGGATGATTCTGAATGTTTGTGGTGTGGGAGTGGGTACCTGGAAATGACATGTTAACCCCCTTTGTGTAGATTCAGCGGATGGTGATTTCTGGTGGGAACTTCAAACCAGATACCCTGAAACCCAAAGAAGTGGTTAGCCTTCTTCTTGACGATGAAGAGCTGGAAAAGAAACGTATGTACTCTGGCAACTAACCTTCTGTCCTCCTCAGACTCCCAGATGAGATGAGCACTGTGTATGCCAAGGCCAGAATTTATTTTCATTTTAAATTACGTGTGTGTGTGTGTGTGTGTGTGTGTGTGTGTGTGTGTGTGTGTGTATTTATTAATACAAGTGCACATACATGTGCATGCGAATGACAAAGCACATGTGTGGTAGAAGACAGCACATTATCCTGCAGGAGACTGTGGTCAACTTCCCCTGTATGTGGGTTCTAGATTCAATCTCAGGTGGTCAGATTTGGCAGCAAGTGCCTTGACCTGGTTAAACCTCCCACTGGCCCAGAGAAATATTTTATACAGAATTTCAATAGCAAGTCGCTGTAACCATGAAGACTTTCCCCTAGAGTTTCTAGATTATGAGAATATTGTTTTGGGTTTATCGTGTGAGTTCCTGTGAGCACTCCCACAGCCCCACATCTAAAAATCAGCTCTTTTCAAGTAGGAAAGACAAGGAAAGCCACAATAATTAAGTGGAATCATGGTTTGAACCTAGAAGCTGTTAAGACACCAATAATTATTGTTTCTGACTTAGGAAAATACCAGTATTTTTCTTTTTTGTTTTTTGAGAGTTTCTTCGTGTATCCCTGGCTTTCCTGGAACTCGCTCTGTAGGCCAGGCTGGCCTCGAACTCCCAGAGATCTGCTTGCCCCAGAGTTCCCATCTCTGCCTCCCAAGTGCTGCATTAAAGGCATGAAGCAACACCAGTATTTTTATTAAACAACACAAAATTATACCTTAGGAACCACTAGAGGATGTGGCCCTACATTTCAGAGGGTAGAAGTTGTGATTCACAGACTCTTGAATGTTTTTATATTTTCTTGGTAGTGAGACTACGGCAGGAGGAGAAACGGCAGCAGGAGGAGACCAACCGAGTGAAAGAACGGAAACGCAAGCGGGAGAAGTATGCAGAGAAGGTATCTCCAGCCTGGGGTGGATAGGGACTGGCAGGGCCTGGACTAAGTGTCAGAAGGACAAGAAAGGCCTTGGATCAGTGTGTGCACGCATATCTGTGCACACATGATAAACCACAGCCTGCATGTGGAGATCAGAAGAACTCGGGAAAGCTGGGTTTCTACCCCCATCGTGTGTGGGGGCGCTGAGGGTTAGTGTCAGTGCTCCAGACTGGCAAGCAAGTGCTTGGTCTGCTGAGCTGCCTCGCTAGCCCCGTGTGTGTGATCTGAAGCAGCTCTGTGCTGACGGACATTTGGTGATGTAAAAGACATCAAATGTAGAGCTCCGTTCCTCTTCACAGACTCTAGTGTTGGCCACAGTTGGACTGGGACCTATCTGTCAGTGATAACGATGGTGGCCAAGGTGATGTTACTACATAACTAGCTTTTATAGAACTTTGTTTTTGTTTTTTTGAGATAGTCTGTCTACATAGCACTGGCTGTCCTGGAACTCACAAAATCCTCCTACCCCCGCCTCAGGAGTGCTGGGATTAAAAGTGTGTGCTACCATGCTCGACTTCTTTCATAGAGTCTTTCAAAAAGACTACCCGAGCATGGTGGCGCCCACCTTGAATTCCAGCACTTGGGAAGCAGAGATAGGCAAACATCTCTGAGTTCCAGGCCAGTCATGGCTACACAGTTGAGACTATTCAAAATAAAAGGTTAGGGCAGGATCATATGCCTTTGATGGTCAGCAGCCTAGAGCTGGTCTGTATATCCTCTTTTAATGAAGAGCCAGTTTTAGCCTGGGGACACTTTGTACTTGCCTCTCTTATAGAGTTGGGAAGTCCTAAAAATGAAAGCTGAGATCCTCCTGGCCTGGGCTGCCTTCTCTGCCCCTTCCCAGGCAGGCTCTTCCTCACTCTGTTCTCATTCTAACCCATTACCTTTAACATTCAGAAAAAGATGAAGGTCTGGGGATGTGGCTTAATAAGAGGTGGCTTTCTCACATAGGACACTACAGAAATTAACAATGCTTTTGTGTGTGTGTGTGTGTGTGTGTGTGTGTGTGTGTGTGTGTGTGTGTGTGTTCATGTTCCTGTGCACATGCCACACTGGGTATAGGAGGGTCAGAGGACATCTTTGTGGAGTTGGTTCTCTCCTGCTGCCTTTATATGGATCCTGGGGTTTGAACTGAACTGGATCCCCAGGCTTAAGTGGCAATCACCTGTACCCACTGAGCTACCTTGCCTATTGTAGAGTAACAATTTAGATCAGACGTCATTCACGCTCCAAATATAGAATAGAAAGTACTCACTCAGTGACACCATGAACTACACGGTGTTGTACACTCTTCACCCTGTTAATAGACTAGACAACATGACTGTCTCCACAATCCAGAACAGGGGGAGAGATAGATGGCTCAGAGGTTAACAGCACTGGCTACTCTTCCAGAGGTCCCGAGTTCAATTCCTAGCAACCACATGGTGGCTCACAACCATCTCTAATGAGATCTGGTGCCCTCTTCTGGCATGCAGGCATACATGCAGACAGAACACTGTATACATAATAAGTAAATAAATCTTAGGAAGGAAGGAGGGAGGGAGGGGGGAGGGAGGGAGGGAGGAAGGAAGGAAGGAAGGAAGAAGGAAGGAAGGAAGGAAGGAAGGAAGGAAGAAAATCCAAAACCAACCAAATTAAAAAAAAAAACAACAACAACAACAATCCAGAACAGGGCCTGATGACCTGAGTTTGAGTTTGATCTCAGGAACCCACGCGGCAGGAGGGAAGAAGCAGTTCCTGCAAGTTGTCCTCTGACTTCCACGTGAATGTAGCACATGCCCATACACACAATAAATAAGTAAATAAGCAAGCCCAGTAGAGGGTGTGGAGAGACACGATATACCTTTCTCCTCCTCTGAGTTTTGACTTCCTTTATGGTGATTCAGGGCTTGAGATGTGGCTCAGTGCTTGAGTACTTGCCTCAAACGTGAGAGACCGTGGTTCAATCCTCAGTACACATATAACCTATACACACAAAAAAGGAATGGAGCCAGAATGGTGATGCCTTCAAGAAGTTAGAGGCAGGAAGATGGAGGGGATTTGAGGCCAGCCTGGACTAGAGAGCAAGATCCTGTCTTAAGTTTCAGTGGTGTGTGTTTGTCATCCCAGCACTTGGATGGCTGAGGCAGGAGGATGAGACTAGACCAGGAAACGTAACAAGTACCAGGCTATCTGGAGCCGTATAGCAAGACTCTACCTGTCATCCTTTTATCTCCTAATCTCGCTTTTCTCTTTGGGGAAATGCTCGTGTTTTTTATGTGTTTTCTGACCTTTGTGTTCCCAGAAGAAGAAGGAAGATGAATTGGATGGGAAAAGGAGGAAAGAGGGCATGAACCTCGTGATCCCATTTGTTCCTTCTGCTGACAACTCCAACCTCTCTGCTGACGGCGATGACTCCTTCATAAGTGTAGACTCGGCCATGCCCAGCCCTTTCAGTGAGGTGAGGCTCCCTCTGGATGTCTTCATCACACTACTGGGACTGCATCCTGACCTGATGGCAGGGACATGATGCTGGGCTGCTGGGCAGTGTTTGCTTCCAGCCTTGTGGGAAAGGGTTGCATAAGGGCAGGCTGGCTCTCAGATCCCAAGGCAGGATCAACACTGAAGGCAAGTCGGAGAGAGAATGCATGCATGTTCCCTGAGGCTTGTTCTCACTTGAGCATGAGGGCTGCAGCCAGTGAGGGTGTGATCTCAACCTTTCTGCTTCTAGATCTCAATCAGCAGTGAGCTGCACACTGGCTCTATTCCCCCTGATGAGAGCAGCAGTGACATGTTGGTTATCGTGGATGACCCAGCCTCCTCAGCTCCTCAGTCTCGAGCCACTAATTCTCCCGCTTCCATAACAGGCTCTGTCTCAGACACTGTGAATGGTAAGTGATGCTGCTGTCTCATGCAGCTCCAGCCCGCTCCACTATTTCATAGGAAGCATTCATTGGGTGGTGGGCGAGGTCCAATTCTTTTTAGGATTAAGAGACTTTTTAGTACTTTTTTGTTTTTTAAGTAGAGTGTCTCACATAGCTCTGACACTCACTGTGGAGACCAGGCTGGCCTTAAACTCATAAGAGATCTTCATGCTCTGACTCCCACCCAGATCCTGGCATTAAAAGCATGCACCACCACATCAGGCACCTTTTTATTTATTGTGTGTGTGCACACATGTGGAGGCCAAAGGAAGGGTTGTAAGAGTTGGTTCTCTCCTTCCACCACCGTGGTCAAATCCAGGGATCTAATCAAGCTGTCACACCTGATATCCAGTCTTTAGCCATCCCACGAAGCCAGATACCAGAATTTTATTCCTTCTTCCGAGAGTAAAAGGGAACAAAAGATTGTGTGCATGTGCGCGCGCGTGTGTGTGTTTTTGACTGTGGGGTGTGATAGCGTACCTAGGTGCATAGGCATGTAGAGGCAAAGGTGGTGTCTTTCCTGGGTGTGTGGAGGCCGTGGGTTGAATCCCGTGTCTGCCCTCCCCGTCCCCAGCACACTGCTGCCACACTCTTAGAGGGGCAGGAGATCCAAACTCGGGTCTTCCTGCTTGCGTGGCCGGCACTTTGACCAGGGGAGCCAGCTCCCCAGCCCCTATTTTTGCTAGTTTTTAATCCAGTTAGCTTCGGGGGCATTTCTTCTGTGGTTGTATGAGGCCCAGTGGTATTAACTGTTTCTTGAGGAACCTTAATTTTAAAGCCTGAAACTAGGACTGAGCACAGTGGTGTGAGGATAGTTAAGGCCTGACTTGGCTACATAGTGAGACCCTGTCTCAAAATTTAAATTAAAAAAACAAAAACAGACTTAGAAGTAAGATTGGATATATGGTTCAGTGGTAGAGTATGTATATAACATGCCCAAGGCCTAGCTAGATTCAATACCCAGATTTTTTTTTTTTTTTTTAAAGAAATAGAGGTCCAAGGCAGAAGCACTTTTAATTTCCCACAGCAAGTCCTTAGTAAGGGGCAAGAATAAAAGTAAAATAATAAAATAACCATGCTGGAGCCACTTCTTAGAAGGAAAGACAGTTTGAAGAACATAGCTATGTTTAAAGGTAGCCCCAGATGTCCTCAGATACTCAGCAAGCCAGGCACCAGATCCTGTGCATGTAGTTTCAAAGCTCAGGAGACTGGGATTGGAGGATTACTTGAGATCAGGAGTTTGTGGCCAGCCTGAGCAACATTCGGAAACCTTGTCTCAAACAAAACAGAATACTTTGAGAGACAGCATTTCCTGTCAAGGAGATAGTTGGTGTGTGTTTGTTTTTTTTCCTTTGGGGAGGGATGTTTGTTTTTTTGTTTTATTCTTTTCCAGACAGAGTTCCTCTTTGTAACAGTCCTGCCTGTCCTGGATCTCACTCTGTAGTCCAGTCCAGGCTGGCCTCGAACTCACAGAGATCCGCCTGGCTCTGCCTCCCGAATGGTGGGTTTACGGGCGTGCGCCGCCTAGCAAGGGAATATTTGTTAACATTTTAAGAGATTTCTTTTTTTTTCCCCTCTTGGCTATTTGTTTCCACAGGAATTTCCATTCAGGAAGTGCCAGCTGCAGGACGTGGTCACTCAGCTCGAAGCCGAGGCCGCCCCAAGGGCTCAGGAAGCACAGCCAAAGGAGCAGGGAAAGGCCGAAGCCGGAAGTCCACCGCGGGCAGTGCTGCTGCCATGGCAGGAGCCAAAGCAGGGGCTGCAGCGGCGTCTGCAGCTGCCTATGCCGCATACGGGTACAACGTGTCTAAAGGTGCGGGGCCGGGGGGCCTGCAGACTGCTCCAGGACTGCCTGAGAGCCTGTTAGCATCCTACAAAGTAGAGTGGGCGGGCGGGCGGGCGGGAGACTCCAGGCCAGAGCCCCAGAGCCCAGTTTCAAACTGAGTGGTCCTGAGTGGCCCCCTTTCCTCTTGGCTTGGGAAAGTGCTGTGATTGGCTAGAAGTAGCTGTGGCCAGAGTGAGCTGAATTGGGGGCTATACTTGAAACACCCAGTTTTCCTGCCTTTCCCTTTTTTAGTTCTAGGTTTGTTTGTTTTTCCGAGACTTTCTTTTTAGTAATCCAAACAAGGGTGGTTAACCTGCATCCAGCTGCCTGAGCCACGGCTCAGTGAGCACTTGGTGCACATAGGGGCAGAGCCACAGAGCCACGGCTCAGGCAGTGAACACCTGGTGCACATAGGGGCAGAGCCACAGAGCTCCTAGCCCCTGCTCTTGAGTGGACCAAGCCCCAAAAGAAGCAGCTTCCTTGTGGTTACAGGTCAAAAGGGGGGGACCATGGACCTGCTCTGAGGATTGTGGGTATCATTCAGAATGGAGAAGAACGTGAGTGAGAAAGGATTCAGACAAACGTAAGAGTTGGCAACCATGGTGGCATGTTAAGGTTCACTGAGCATATCAGCCAAGTGATGCTGAGGAGGGGCAATGAAAGTCAAGGCTGGAAAGACATGGCCAGACCTGATGGATCGGAGCTTCACAGGTGTGTGGGGAAGGACTGTTGACAGCTGGAGATCGGAGTCAGAATGCAAGCGTCCAAGTGCTGTGAGGAGGAATTGACAGAGCAAAGCCTGACCTCAGCCAGATGTGGTGGCACACATCCATAGTCTCAGCACCCAGAGGCAGGTTCTAGACCAGCCAGGGCTACATAGTGACGCCCTGCTATAAACAAATATCTCATGTGGGCTTAGCGTAGCTCATAGGTTTTTTTGGGTCAACTTGTTAGAGTAGCATATATCTGAGGCTTGCCTTGTTCTCATGATATAGACAATGGTGACCTCAGACTTCTGGATTGTTAGAGCAGGGGAAGGCATACTTGTATAGAAAGTGCTTGGCCTATTGTGAGTGCTCAGTAAAAGTTGGTTCACCTCCTTTCTCCCACTGCAGGAGCCTCCAGATTCATTTATTGGTTTATTAAGGAAATAAGTACAGTAGCCTACCCTGGTGTTTCTTAATCCTTTGCTAGCTCCTTTGTATCCTTGGAAAAGAGCAGTCTCTCCAGTAATTAAAGCCTGTCGATATGACAGGGCTCATCCATGGATGGGGCAGTGTGATACACATCAGAGAAGCCGGCGGGAGGAGACAGGATAAGGAGATAGACTGGCCAGAACAGTCAACAGACACTGCTAGCTGGGAATGAAGAAGGAGAAGGACTGGTCTAGAAGTGACCAGTAGTACCACTGTGGGTGAACAGAGGTCGGTCTGCCCACCAAGTAATACAGAAGAAACGTAACCAGGCATGGTGGTACACACCTGCACTTCCAGTACTTGGGAGAATCGAAAGTTTGAGATTATCCTCTGCTACATAGCAAGTGTGACAAGACCAGGAAAAGAAGTAAACCAGCAGAACAAACATGCCAGACAATGTTGAGTTACGAGAAAGAGGTGCATTTGTCTCATGGTAGAAAAGGGAACGTTCATTGTTGTCCAGAGAGCAGTCACCTAAGACGAGAGGTTAACCCAAGTCCTTGACATGACAGCTTGGAGAACAGAGGTAGCCTTGGCTGGTGCCAGGGGATTGACTGGATATAGACACAAGCTAGGCTAGGTCACCTTGTGTTCCCTGGCCAGACTGTTGAAGAGCAGAGGCCTCTGAAATAAGAAAGCAGCAGCTGGGCGGTGGTGACACATACTTGTAATTCCAGCCCTCAGGAGGCAGGAACAGGCGGATCTCTGAGTTCCAGGACAGCCAGGATTGTTACACAAGAAACCCTTTCTCAAAACCAAACAAAAGGCCGCTAAACTCAGGTGCTTTCCAAAGAAGACAACAAAACATTGGTGCCTAGGAGTTAGAGCTTTCATCCTGTAAGCAAGCCTCCTACCCTGGACACATGCCCTCTCCAGAGTCTGAAGAGAGCATCTTCCTCTCGGGTGAGGTCATGCAGGTAGGGCTGAGTGTGTCACCATATCTTAGCCCAGCCATCTTACAGACAGGCAAATGCACCTCAAAGATGTCAGCAAAGAGCAGCAGAGCAGGATCCCCACCCCTTTCCTCCAGCTCACACTTAGACCGGTACTGCAGACTGCCAGGGCAGTTCACAGGCAGCTGCCACTATGGGTCATGGTGATTTTCTCCATCCCCACAGGAATCTCCGCAAGCAGTCCTCTGCAGACATCCATTGTCCGACCTGCTGGCCTTGCAGACTTTGGACCTTCAAGCGCCTCTTCTCCCTTAAGTTCCCCTTTAAACAAAGGAAATAATATTCCTGGGACTCCTAAGAGCCTTCATATGACCAGCAGCCTAGCCTCAGACTCCTTGATCCGGAAACAGGGCAAAGGCACCAACCCTGCCGGAGGACGGTAACCACCTCTGCCCTCTTAGCTTCCTTCAACCAAACCAGGGGCCACAGTCCCGGGCCACAGGTGATCTTTGGATGGCTTACCCAGTGTGGCATCTTGCATCCTGTTTGGAGAGTGGAAAAGACGAGCTGCAGCAGAAGAGGACAGGCAGGTGGTTGGTGTGAGCACTTTGATCACCTGTTTCCAAAGGCGTGTCCTGGGTTCGGCCCCACAGCATCCCAGATGAACTCCGCAGCCGAGTCTTAACCTCTTTCCGGGGAAGGGCCTGACCTAGACCCCTTGTAGATGCTCAGGCACACTGTCTCCACCCCCAGCCCACTCCTCAGCTCTGACCACGGCCCTCATGAAGGTTCCACCGGTGCTGGGAAGAGCCTTCCATAGTGGAGACCTCTCTAAAGGTTACGATTTCCTACAGGGCTAGAAAGGAAGGAAATGGTTCCCTGCTGTCTGCAGTCTGGGCGCTCCTGAGTCTCTAAACCCCGTTTGCCACAGTGTCCTCACTGAAATGTGCAGTGGAGGCCAGGGAAGACGATGGCTCCAAGGGTGACCCACGGGCAGTCCCAGCTTCCTCCACTGTCCAGCACATTCACACCAGGGAAGCTTTGGGTCCCACCAGCAACAGTAGCAGCAGCCCCCACTCAAGGGACTTCTCAGAAGCCAGTCAAGAGACCAGGCGCCACCTCGGTCAACAGGACATGCCCCCCCATCTTGCAGATGCTGCCCCTTGTCCGTCCTGAATGCACAGTCTCCCTGGCCTTGCCCGTCAGCCCTGCTTGGCTCTATGCACTGTCTGGACTGCACTGAGAGAGGGACAGCAGGATGGGGGGGGGGCAAGCTCAGCACCACCCTCCCAGCCCAGCCCCGCTCGCCTGAGCTTGCTGCCCTCTGAGAGGGGAAGGGGCGGCCGGAAGGGCTTTCCACCTGATGTCCCTGGTGGAGCAGGTGCTTCTGGAGGGCCAGCCTCTAATTTGCACACCTGAAAATCGCGGAATTGAGTTTAGATAGATTGATTTTTTTAATTTTTTTTTGAGGTAGGTGTAGGGAAATCATTTAATTTAAATCATAAGGATTCCCTACCCAAACCCTGACTCCTGTGTACAGATGCTCTTTAGAGGGGATCAGAAAATGCCAAGCCTTTTCTCTTTGAATGTGCTGTCTATTTTTATAGCTGAACTTGTACATATGTATAAAGAGAGACACATCTTTCTTTTACTAACTGGATAAAAAATCTTAAATAAAATGGAGTGAGATAATTTTATGTAAATTAAAGTGTCTGTGGTCTTTGCAGCTGCCTTTCTAGTATACAAAGTAGCGCCCTCAGAGGTTTGACAGGATCCGAAGAGTGCAGAGCTTTTCCCCTGATCGAAAAGGATAGGCCGTGGGACATGCACGGTGGGTGTTTGCTCAGGGGCGGTGGCCTTTGCCTCCACCCGTCAAAGGAGGTTTGACCAGGTGCCTGGCATGCAGTGTCAGCCCTGGGGGTGTGGGTTCCTTGTGATTCAGGACCCAGATGTGGGCAGTGTGACCTGGCCTAGACCAGGCAGAGTTAGGTAGTGGTAATTTGAATACTAACAGTGTCCTGAAGTTTGGTACTTGTAAGAATCGTGAAAGAAAACAGTGAAATGAGTTCCGGTGATTCCAGGCATCCATGTTTTTGACAGCTGGCTGGTCAGTTGAGAAAAGGGCACTAGCTGCCTGCCTGGATTGGCAGTTGCTGTTTCTGTGATTGAGCTTACAACACAGGCATGTTCTTGCATCACCTTTGAACAGGACTCATGCTGTTCCCAATGACAGGGCCTCCCTTGCCCTGGCCCACCCATACTCTTGATGGAGACAGACAGACTGGCTGCTGGACAGCTGTTGTTCCAGTCCTAAAGATGGACTTCATTTTCAAGTAGCCTGATAGCCTGGGTCCTGTTTTTCTTACTGGTAAACGTGACCAAGGCCTCATACAGAGCACACTGGCAGGCATGAGTTTCTCATTTAACCATTCCCTGCTCCGTCCCTGCTGTGGCTGGTGTGACCTAGTGAGTCAGCTCACCCTTCAGACTCTGGCCTTTCCAGTTTTCATCTCAGCAAAGCCTCCTAGTCTTGCCAAGATCCACAGTGGCTGCCTCCCTGGGGACCTGACAGCTGTGGTCCTAGGCAGCTTCACTCACATGTTGATGTGAGTTTTGGCTCAGTCTTGGAACTGTAAAAACACTGCAGTATTCCTTGTTCACCAATGCAGATCCCGAAGACAGACCTAACATGCCATGGTGAGGCTAGCTCATAGCTTTAATCCTCACATGCACCTGTCTCTTCTTTTCTAGGTTAGAGGATTGGGATCTTCAGATAAAAAAGGCTTTGAACACAAGTGTCTCATACCCCATCTACCCACTTTCAAAACATGCTTATTTTCCGTGTAGAAAAACCTCCCAGCTTTCTAGGAGCAGTTTTTTTCCTTAAAAAACAAAAGACTAGCTGGAGAGAGTTTCAAATGGGCTAAAAGGTGCATTCCTCAGCAAGTCTAGGAGCCCAATCCAAGATAAAAGCATGACAGTCTCACCACAGGAGTCAGCCATGAAGGCCCACGGAAATGGGTTTTAAGATCATGGGGTGTGAAGCCGGACGGTGGTGGCCCACGCTTTTAATCCCAGCACTCAGGAGGCAGAGCCATCTGGATATCTGTAAATTTGAGGCCAGCCTGGTCTACAGAATCAGACCCAGGACAGGCACCAAAACTACACAGAGAAACCCTGTCTCAAAAAAATAAAACAAAACAAAACAAAAAAAAAAAAGATCATGGGTCTGAATATACAGCCTTGAAAACAAGGTCTGTGCTGTACATGTTTTGACAGGCCTGGGACTTTATTGAAGCTTCCTGGACTGGCTTGTGCCTTGGAGGTTGGGCTGGGCATGTGAACCATGCAGACTGAGCATACAAGCCTGGATGTTTGCAGGTGTCCCATCCACAGAGCCTCACGTGTACTCCATGCGCCACACTATCTGACCCTTAGAAGCTGATCTCGTTGGTTCCCATGAATGTACATCCAGAAACTTAAGAGTCTTAGGATCTGGGGGTTCACAGATGTTCAGATCAGCCTGTCCTCCGCAGGCTGCATAGAACCACTCTGCTTCTAATGCCAGGGAAGGATTCTGCCCGAGAGTTCAGCTATTAAGTAGAAAAAGCCATTGAAACTGAGTCATCCTTTCAGGAGATAGTTCATAATTACACTATGAATCATTTGGGGAATCTCTTTTTTTTTTTTTTTTTTTTAATTTCTGGTTTTGGTTTTGGTTTTGGTTTTTTGAAACATGACCTTGGTTACCTCAGGCCCACCTCAAACTCACTAGATAGAGGAGGCTGGCCTTGAACTCCTGGTCTTCCTGTCTCCAGCTTCCAAGTGCACCACCATGCCAGCCTACTGTGAGATCTTAAAATATGGGTTCTGCTTCAGGCAAGTGGTCTGTTGGAAATCTGAAACGTTGGCATACGTCCACCACACCTGGCTTTGTTGTTAAACTGTTGCTTCCATTACAGCCTGTGGCTTCCACCTAGGCCATGAATTACCAAGCATCTACGACCTCTCCCCAAGTGCAGCCTGTCTGATTGCTCTCGTTTACAGGCTCACCCCTGTATTCCCATGACGAAGCCTGTTACTGTGAGCACCAAACTCCTTCAGGGTCAGCTTTCTTGGCTGATTCCTGATTCTTCCTCAGGAAGAAATGGAGAAATGTGGCTTCTCACCCATGATGCTCTGAGACAGCTCCAGAGTGACGCAGCCCTGCAGTGCAGGTACGGCTCGGCTTCCCAATCTGGGCATCTTTATGTTGTTCATCGACATCACTTCGAAGAGGGCAGGTAGAGAAAGCAGGGTCTCGGACTGTGCCGTTTCCTACTCTGAGGAAACAATGAGTGCTAAGGAAGGTGTCTGTGGTGATACTGTGTTCCCCAAAATATTGTGTACCTTAATAAACTTATCTGGGGTCAGAGAACAGAAAAGCCACTAGTTAGGCAGTGATAGCACACACCTTTAATCTTAGCATTCCAGAGATAGAAATCCCTCTGGATCTCTGTGAGTTCAAGGCCACATTGGAAAAAAGCCAAGCATGGTGACACACCAGAAAGCCAGCCTTTAATCCCAGAGAGTGGTGGTAGAAAGCAGAAAGAAATATAAGGCGTGAGGACCAGAAACAGCATTTGGCTGGTTAAGCATGTGGCTGGTTAAGCTTCAGGCTTTCGAGCAGCAGTTCAGCTGAGAGCCATTGGGATGAGGACACAGAAGTTTCCAGTCTGAGGAAGCAAGACCAGCTGAGGAACTGGCAAGGTGAGATAGCTGTGGCTTGTTCTGGCTCTGATCTTCCAGGGTTCACCCCAATAACTGGCCTCAGGTTTGATTTTATTAATAAGAACTTTGAAGATTCCTGCTACAGGTGTCTGCCCGGGAAAGGTCTTGAAAGATTGAGTAGTAGGAACGTGGTGCTATTTCAGCCCTTGTGAGAAGGATGTGCCACACAAACAGCCCCAGGATCAGGCTCTAGAGACAACAACCCAAGTGGCAGTACCCAGAACCGAGCGTCACAAGAGGTGAAGGAAAGAGAAGGAAGAAGGGGACATGGTAGAGGCCCACTTCCTGGAGGAAAGAGAAGGGAGAAGGGGACATGGTAGAGGCCCACTTCCTGGAGGTTGAGGAGCCTTAAGGATGCTGGGTAACTTGCTTAGCACCAAGCTCTTGGGCCCTTCCTGTGGCTCATTTCGCCCTTGTTTTAGCTGGCTTCTGATCTTCAAAGCTGACACCACCCACCTGCTTCCACTTCTCCTCCCCAGTGGCAAGTTGGGTGTGCTGCTTCTGGCTGCTGCCTCAGTGAGCATCTGACTGCTAGATTTGGGGGGTTGTTCATAGTGATGGTTTGGTTTGATTTGGTTTTTGTTTTGCGATACGGTCTTCCTAAGTATCCCAGGCCACCTCCAAACTCCTGGTCCTCCTACTTCAGCATCCCAAGTACCTAGGGATTATAAGCCTGTGCTACCACACTGTGCTAAGGGATTTCTCACTTGTCAAAATAAAGACAGCAGGCAAAAACAAGCTGGAATAGGGCAGGTTAACCTTAGAAAGGAAAGCAGGTCCATCACCAGTTGCAAAGAGGAAGGCCAGCCAGACTGAAAAAGGATTTGAAACAGGATGGTAATGACCTTGTGCCCTCTCTGAATGGGAAGGGCTTCTTTGCAGCCTGAGCAATGGTCACCAATGTGAAGACACAACTGAGTCTCCCAGAGGGTGACATGTGGGGAAGATCCACCATGCCAGGTCTGCCTGGAGTATGTCCTCAGTCATGGCGGATTGGAAGGAGGCAGTCTTGCTAGAAGACTCAGGAGTAGACAGTACAACAGGAAGTGATGTCGTGGAGTCTGGGACAAGCAGAGATAAGTCTTAGGTAGGCAGAGGTCGATGTCCCACATGGAATGCATTGTGTAGGGTGGAAAGGAGGCCATTTCCCATTGCAGAAAGGCAATGAAAACAGTTATTGAGAACATCCCAGGAGTCTGTGGGTGGCTCTCCTTTCTTTTAGCTGGAGAGCCTTTGGGTGGGGGGTGCTGAAAAGAAACAAGGGTTGGAAGGATGAGATAGCAGAAGAGGCAGCAGGTTCCGGGTGAACATCTGGAGAATTTCAAGCGTGTGAAAGAGCCTGGGCTGCTGTTAGGCAAAGGTGTCCGGGCAGGTATGACAAGGTCTTGACAAGAAGGGTCAAGGGGGATGGGGAAAAAAAAACTTGAGATCTAGGACTGACGAGTGAGGGATGGAAGAAAAAACATGGGATAAGAGGGTGTTGGGGACCCCCCCCCAGGTGAATAGGAACAACAGTTTGGTTGTTCAGGCATAGATCTCGGACTAGGGTGAAAGCCTTTAGACTCTGGAACTGCTAACATAAGAGTATTGTTGGGAGAGCTAGTGGATCTTTGCTAGTAATTGAAAGTTAATAGAGCCTTGGAATCTAAAAATTATAAGTTCAAGTCTCTTAAGGCTGGGAGGAAGTAGGCAAGGGAGTATCGGTCCAGGCACACAAAAGTGGTGGAGTCTTGTACTTTAGGGATACAAGAGTTAGGGAGAAGGTAGCCCACAATCAAAGGTTAACAATGGTTGAGGATCATACACATACAAATAACATAATGGACTGAGAAGGTCACATGTATGTATTTATATGTGTAACAATAACAACAACAACAAAAAGGCCATGATCCCCAGAGGAGCAAGGAAGAGAACATGGGGGACTGGAGAAGGAAAGGGGAAGGGAGGACATGATAGAATTATATTTTAATTTCAAAATAAAAATAATGTGGGGCAGTGATGGTGCTCACCTTTAATCGCAGCACTTGGGAGGCAGAGGCAGGCAGATCTCTGTGAGTTCGAGGCCAGTCTGGTCTACAGAATGAGTTCCAAGACAGCCAGTTCTACACAGTGAAATGCTGTCTCAAAAAACAAAAAAAAAAATTTACAAATTTAAAGAGTTAAGCAATGGACAAGGATTAACAACTAACGGAAGGTATAAGATCTCAGTGGGAAAGGATGAGGAGAATAAGAAGTTATGCCGGGCAGTGGTGGCGCACACCTTTAATCACAACACTCGGGAGGCAGAGGCAGGCAGATCTGAGTTCGAGGCCAGCCTGGTCTACAGAGTGAGATCCAGGACAGGCACCAAAACTACACAGAGAAACCCTGTCTCAAAAAACAAAACAAAAAAAGAATAAGAAGTTGCTTCCTTTGTGATAGAAGATAATAGAGGCATGGAATTCTTCCAAAATGTTCTATCTCACAAAAGAACACCAGGGAATGACCAGGAAGGAATGGGAAGGGGCTGCCCAAAATGTCTGGGCCAAACAGCAATGGAGCATCCTGGGTAGGTGAGGTGGGAGTTCCTTCTACCTGGATCAGGGCAGGGTCCAGCAAATGCAGGCAAAACTGAGTAAGTAATTCACTCACATGTGGGCTAACAAAGGAATAGTCTGGGCCTAGACAGTCAGCTCAGTGTCTTAAGAGCACTGGCTGTTCTTCCATAGGCCCTGTTTTCAGTTCCCAGCATCCACAAAGCAGCTCACAGTCATCTATAACTCCAGTTCCAAGGGATCTGACTCCCTCTTCTGGTCTCCAAAGGCACCACGCACGCACATACTGCACAGATGTATGTGCAGGCAGAAAATGCCATATACATAAATTTTTTTGGAATAATAAAATAAAAAGAAAAAACTTTACCAGCCACTACAGTGTCACCCTGGGTTTGGTGAGAATAATGGTGTGGGGGGGGGTGAGCAGGGGACTTCAAATCCTGGGCCGCCTCTGTTGTCAGGAGTTGTTAGTGCCAGCAAGTTCACCAAGCCTGAGTCTAGTGATTGGAACCTGGCAAGAACAGACGCATTCTTGACGGCACCTGGCATCTCTCTGAGCACAGCCTAATTTCCAGTGTCCTCGGTCACCACACAGGAGGCGGGGCTGAGGCCGTGGCCATGAGATGGGGAGGCTCGTGCCCTGTGTCCCATTTGGCTGCATTTAAAGCAGGCCCTTCATAGGCCACACTGAAGTGTGGAGGACATCACTCCTTTGAGTTGTCTGCAATGAACCCTGGCATATTTGCCTCTGGTATTTGCTATTTAGCCTGATCTCATTGAGACTCAAGGTCTAAGCTCTCCTCTCTGTTATTAAAGACTTAAAATCTGTTTTTATAAGGTCTCTGAGGAGCATGCGGCCAACCTCTATCCTTCAGGGCTGTGTTCTAGCAATCAGCACTGATATCGCCACCCTTCTCTGTCAATCACAGTTTCAGATCAGCAAGTGAAAATGAAGGCCAGATTCTCATCAGCTCCCTGAGTCATCGCTTTGATTTTATCATAATTGACCACAAAAGGCAGCTTCTCCCATTGCTGCCAGAGGCATGCAGTCATAGACCCTTGTTGTCAGAGGTCATCTGAACTGAGCTGATAATTCCCATTGTGACCATGCATAGACCTGCCACAGCACAGACTGGGCGATGATCCTCATCCTAGGCATGAAGAGTGTTGGCACATACTTCCTATTCCCAAGAGAAAAAGCGGAGGTCAGAGTGACATAAATAATATCATGCAAAGTCAGGTCAAAGGACTGAGTAAGACACTGAAATTCTTAGCAGTGGGAGCTGGGGTTAAACACAAAGGATTCCAAACATTTAGGGAAGGCGGACATGTGTGGGGTGGTCAGTGATGACAAGCTCTTGGAGAGGAAGAGCAGAGTGGGATTGGCCAAGAGGAGCAGTTGAAGGACAGGTGGGTAGGTCTGAAGGGAGAGGCAATAAAGGTTTGGCTTTGGCAGGAAGGTGAAGTGTTGGGGCCAGTTTGGTGAGGAACAGCAGTGGAAGGAAGAGGGTTGTTGGGCAGAGGTCATGCGCAGGATGGACATCTGAAGAAGGCGGCCGGTAGGAGCTTACAGGCTGGGGTCATTACAGAGCAGAGAGGGTAGTTGCAGGGCAGGGGAGGGAGGGGACTGATGGTTTTTTTCATTTTGGGGCCCATGACTAACCACGGTTGGGGTAGCTGAGGAAATAAGGTACATAGTGGGTAAAAGAGAGACAGGTGACAAGTGTCACTGGATTCAAGTAGAGCAAGCAGGACAAGGTCCTACATAAATCATTACAGTTCTGGAAACCAAACTACTTTAGTGTGGTGGTTGACTAGGAATGGCCCCATAGACTCGTGTCTGTGCCTTGTCCACAGAGAGTGGCACTGTTGTGAGGTGTGGCCTTGTTGGAGGAAGTGTGTCCCTGGGAAGGCAGACTTTGAGGCTTCATGTGGCAGATTCCTGCTGCCTGCCAACCCAGATGTAACACTCTCAGCTCCTCCTCCAGCCCAAGTCTGCCTGCATACCACCATGTCCCGCCATGATGATGATGATGGACTAAACCACTGAACTGTAAGTGAGTCCCCATTAAATATTTTTCCTTTATAAGAATGCTGTGGTCATGGTGTCTCTTCACAGCAATAGAAACCCAAACTAAAACAAAAAGTTTGTTCCAGGGACTGGGGATTGGCTAGGAGAGGCCTGACCATGCTTTTGTTTGGAGGAATGTGGACTTTGGGATTTTGGATTAGAAAAGCAGTGGAATGCTTCAAGTGCTACTTAATGGGCCACACCAGTAGAAACCTGGGAGACAGTGGTATGAGGGTGATTGAACGGTGGGGACCTGGCTCAAGAGGTTTCAGGGAAGAATGTTAGTACATGGCTTAAAGACTGTTCTTCTGATATTTTGACCAAGAATGTGGCTGCCTTTTGCCCTTGTCCAAAAAGTTTGCCTGAGGTTAAATTTGAAGAGTTTTGGATTAACTCCATTGGCAAAATAAATCTCAAAAGAGCCTAGTATTGACTATGTTGTATGGTTATTAATAGTCACTCTTATGCAGATAGTTGAGAAGGAAAAATACAAAATGTACAATTTGAGGAGAAAAGGGACACCAGGAAGTGGAATGGAGCTAAATCCCATGTTCAAGGAGATAAACAGATTAAAGAAAAGCATGATATTAAACAGAATAAAGGTAGTGGTATCCTCAAGGCAAGCCACCACCCAGCTAGGTTTTCAACTTGTGAAAAGGAATTAAAGAATAGCTTAGGTCCAGACATGTTGGTACATACCTTTAATCCCAGTACTCAGGAGACAGAAGCAAGCAGATCTCTGAGTCTGAAGCAAAACAAGTTCCAGAATAGTCAAGCTTAGGCAGTGAAGAAAACCATTGAAAACAGAAAGCTGGTGAAGATGTAATTGAACGAGGGGGTCAGGTTCCAGCCCTAGCAAGCAGCGGGACTTGGCACTTCAGCCACATGGTTCTGGCTTTAGAGTTAAGGATAGAAGAAAGGGGCTATGGAATCTAACTCTGTGACTAAGGAAAGCTGCTGAGGCCAGGTGTGTGTCAGGGGTGTCCCTGCATGGAGGTCCAAAGAGGCTACTGTATGAAGCTGTGTAAGGTGAAGCTTTGATTGCCTTGGAGACCTCAAAAAATGTTGGAGATGCCAGAGTCGTGGGATACCTGCTGAGAAAAGCTGCTAACAGGGAGTGGGACCAGCCCAAGAGAAGGAAGTGTGTGTGCTGCAGCCAACAAAACTGAAAGGAGCTGGAGATCTGAAGAGCATCGTGACATCAGACATCAGATGCAGAGTTTGGAGTTTGCCCAGCTGGTTTTCAGTTTTGCTTTGGTCCAGGATTTCCTCGCTACATTCCCTTTCATCCCTTTTAGAACAGTAATTCCAATTGTGCCATTATATGTTGAAGTATGTGATCTGCTTTTTTATTTTGATTTTACAGGTGATTACAGTTAAGAGATTGCATGAATCTCAGAAGAGACTTTGAACTTTAGACTTTTAAATAAGTTTGAGACTGTGATAGACTATGGGACTTTGAAGTTGGACTGAATGCACTTCTGCCTTGTGTTATGACCACAAAACTATGGGGGCCAGCAAGTGGAATGTGGTGGTTTGAACAGGAGTGGCCCATAGATACCTGTGTCTGAATGCCTGGCCCATAGGGAGTGGCACTATTAGGAGGTGTGGCCTTGCTGGAGGAGGTGTCACTGTGGAGCTTTGAGGTCTCCTATGCTCAAGCCACGCCTAGTGTAAGAGTCTCCTGCTGCTGCCTGCAGATCCAGGTGTAGAACTCTCAGCTCTGTCTCCAGCATCATGTCTGCATGCCGGCATGCTTCTTGCCATGAAGATAATGGACTTGTCTTAGTCAGGCTTTCTATTGCTATGAAGAGACACCATGACCATGCAACCCTTATAAAGGGAAACATTTAATTGGAGTGGCTTATAGTTCAGAGGTTTAATCCATTATCATCATGGTGCAACATATGCTAGAGAAGGAGCTGAGAGTCCTACATCTTGAATTGCAGGCAACAGGAAGTAAACTGAGACACTGGGCAGGAGACCTCAAAGCCTGCTCCTACAGTGACACACTTCCTCCAACTAGGCCACACCTCCTAATAGTGCCACTCCCTTTGAGGGCCATTTTCTTTCAAACCACCACAGGAATAAACCTCTGAAACTGTAAGCCAACCTCAATGAAATGTTTTCTTTATAAGAGTTGCCATGGTCATGGTGTCTCTTCACAGCAATAGAAACCCTAACTAAGACATTTAGTTTTAGGGACAATCAAAATAGAGGAGCTTTACAGAATGACATGGCCATAGCTAACGGCCTTCGCCTTCCAACTGCTAGGGTTGCAGAAGTGTGACGCTGGGCTTTTCTGCACACACACACACACACACACACACACACACACACACACACCTTTAAAAAAAGAAAGGATCAGGCTGGAGAAATGGCTCAGTGGTTAAGAGCACTGGCTGCTCTTCCAGAGGTCGTGAGTTCAATTCCCAGCACCCACATGGTGGCTCACAACCATCTGTTATGGGATCTGATCCCCTCTTCTGGTGTGCATGAAGACAGGTCACTCGCATACATAAAATAAATAAATATTTAAAAAAAAAAAGAAAGGATCTTTTTTCTTACAATTTTATGTGTTTGGGTGTTTTACCTGAATGTACTGAAATGTATCACATTTGCCTGGTGCCTTTATAGGCCAGAAGAGGGTGCCAGATCCCTGGAACTAGAATTACTGACAGTTTTAAGTTGCCACATGGGTACTGGGAACACAAGCGGTCCTCTGGAAGAGCAGCCAGTGAGTGCTCTTAAACTCTACTTAACAGTATATAGTAATAATGTCAGCCAAGGGATATGGTTTAGTTGGCAAAGTTCTTACCTAGCATGCTTGAAGCCCTGGAGTTCATCCCTAGCACCACATAAAACTAGGTATGAGCCGGGTGGTGGTGGCGCATGCCTTTAATCCCAGCATACGGGAGGCAGAGCCAGGCAGATCTCTGTGAGTGTGAGGCCAGCCTGGTCTACAGAGTGAGTTCCAGGAAAAGCACCAAAGCTACACAGAGAAAGCCTGTCTCAAAAAAAAACAAAAACAAAACTAGGCATGGTGTGCAACAACCTATAATTCCAGTACTTTGGGAGTAGAGGCAGAAGCATCAGAAAGAGGCAGAAGCATCAGAAGTTCAGGGTCACCCTAGGCTCCGTAGTAAAATCAAGACCAAGCTGAGTTACATGAGACCCTGCTTCAAAAATAAAATAACAGGGCCAGAGAGGTGGCTCATCGATTAAGAGCACTGGTTGTTTTTACAGAGGACCTGAATTCAATTCCCAGCACCCACATGGTAGCTCACAACTGCCTGGGCCCTGACACTTTCTTCTGGCCTCCACGGACACTGCACACACATGATACACAGATTGCAGGCAGAACGCCACACACAAAATAAAAGTAATAATAAATAGATCTTTAAATAATCCACTCATACACGTAAAATAAAAATAGTTTTTAAAAGTAAGATGTCATCTCAAAATTAATGAATATTCTTCATAAATAAACCCGGGGCAAAAGGAGATGAGCCATTCTGCTCTCCCACAGTGGGATCGAGTTCCTGCCCTTTCAAATTCTGACTCTGTCCAAGAGGAAACTATCCACATGGACTCAGCCAGCCACTCCAGGGTCACCCTAGGGACCTGGATTGGCTATTTGCTCTCTGGGGACAACAGGGTCCTGGGGTCAGGACAAAGCCCAGGGCCCAACCCAGAAGAATGAGCGGTGTGGTCCGTGTGGCCTTTAGGAGCTAGCTGTGTGGTCCAAAAAGATATATTTAGCTGCATCAGATGCTGCTGACTGTGTGGTGACCCACAACTGTGTTGTTGATAAACAAGCCTGAAGCCTTGGGCTGCAGCCAGCCCTCCCTTCGCCTGGGCTTGGCAATGAGGAGAGGAGGAAGGCCAGGGCCTGGGAAGCCCAGAGAGCATGCCAGCCCTGCTCCCTGCCCCCTCCCACTCTGCCGGCCCCCATCGCCCAAGTCAAAGCTAGCTGCCCTGCTGAGTGAGTCCATTCATTTATTCACAATGCCATTTGTCCTGTTCTTCAGCACAGCCTTCGAGAGCCTGAGATAAGCCAGGCTCTGAGCTAGACACCAAGGATGCAGTGATAAACGAGGAAAACACCAGCTCTTGCCTTCATGGAGTGTCACTCTAGTGAGATAATCACAGAGCTCACTGTCATGAAGGTACTCAGCATCCATACAGCAGTTTAAGTTAGGCACTGTATTTCCCTAACGGGGTTCGTCCCAGGAACCTGAAGCAGCTGTGATTGGCAATCTTATTTTGTTGATGAGGCCATTGCAGCCCAGAATAACCTGGCCAAGGACTGAAAGCTGGTTTGGGTTTTTGTTTTTTTCCTTTTCATTTTGTTTGTTTGCTTTTTGAAACGTTGTTTCAAAAGAAGCCTAGCTGATCTAGAACTGCTATATAGCCCAGACCAGCCTTGAATTTGTGGCAATCCTCCTGCCTCTGCCTCCTGGCTGTTAGAATAACATTGAAGCACCCAGCTAAGACCTACAGCTGGTAAATAAATGGAGCCCTGATCATTTTCTTTCTTTTTTTTTTTTAGAAGCATAAATATTTATTTGTAACAAAGGAGTTTGTGTACAGTGTTGAAAATGTACAACTTCTTGTTAAATTCCCATTTGTACTTCCCCTTTTTAAACAAACATTTATAACCTGATCATTTTCTTATGGGAGTTTATTGGTTGGTTGGAAAACAGAGTTTCACTTTGTAGCCCAGGCTGACCTCAAATTCATTATCCTCTGTCCTTAGCTTCATAAGCACAGGAATCACATGCATGAGCCACGATTGTAGATGTAACAGTCTTATTATTAAATAAGAAACACAGGCCGGGCGGTGGTGGCGCACGCCTTTAATCCCAGCACTCGGGAGGCAGAGCCAGGCGGATCTCTGTGAGTTCGAGGCCAGCCTGGGCTACCAAGTGAGTTCCAGGAAAGGAGCAAAGCTACACAGAGAAACCCTGTCTTGAAAAACCAAAAAAAAAAAAAAAGAAACACAGAGCCAAGTGCAGAGTTAAAAGCCCAAGAGGTCAGAGCTGTAGTAAGAGCTGAGACTTAAAACCCCCTTCTTACCCTTCCTGCCGCTGCTGTCCTTCCCCTCAGCGAGAGACCTACTTCCTGTGTATCTATCTTTTTATTGACTTTCTGTTCTGCCTTCTCATTGGTTGTAAACCCAACCACATGACCTCCTTGTCACTGCCCGTCTATACAGACCTCCAGGTCTTCTATGTTTGGTATTGAGAGTAAAGGTGTGTGTCTCCATGCTGGCTGTATCCTTGAACACACAGAGATCTGCTTGTCATGTGATCAGGAATAAAGGTGTGTGCCACCACCACCTGGCTTCTGCTATGACTTACTATTAGCTCTGACCCCCAGGCAACTTTATTTATTAACATACAAATAAAATCACATTTCAGTACAAATAAAATATCACCATACACCATGCTCCCTACTTCTGACTTTCCTCTTCCCCCTCCCCCCTCATTCTATTGAGACAGGGGTCTCTCTATGTTGCCCAGGCTGCCTCACACCCCTGCCTCAGCCTCCTTAATAGCAAGAACTAAAGAAATAGTCCACCGAATCCAGTTAGAGCCCTTGTCTTTCCTGGGGTTGGGTGGGGGATGCCATTGAGATTTTTAAAGGGACTAGTTTCGGTCCAGAGGTTCAGTTTACATTTGAGATGCCCAGGGAGTAAAGTTGCCTTGTCCAAGACATACAGTTTAACTGGGTGGTGGTGGCGCACACCTTTAATCCCAATACTCAGGAGGCAGAGGCAGGCGAATCTCTGAGTTTGAGGCCAGCCTGGTCTACAGAGCAAGTTCCAGATCAGCCAGGGTTACACAGAGAAACCCTGTCTCTGAAAAACCAAACCAACCAACCAACCAAACCCCAAACCATAACTTCAGACAGGAACCTCTAGACTCTCAGCCCATATATATACCCTTGCTCGCATTCCAACAGTAGTCTAGTGCCCGGGTCCAGGATCCAGGGTGTGTCTCCTAGGTAAATCTGCCTCTCTCCTCCTCGAAACCCTACCAGCCTACCTCTTGCTACGTAGTCCCTCTTCTGAGTGGCAGCCTACATGCCCCTCCAGCCCCACCCTACTCTAAACAGTGATAGCCTCTTGCTGGGGAAGTGGCCTTTCTTTAACAATAGGATAAGACATGAACTCCTGCTATGTGCGGGCTCCTCCGGGACATCTCAAGACAGATGTAGTCTCCCCTATCAAGAGTTCACAGTCTGCGGAGGAGACAAGAACAGGAAGGAAACAGGTGCTCAGTGGTAGAATTTCTGCCCGGCAGTCTCAAGGTCCTACATTTCATCAACAGTACCAAATAGGTAGAAACCAACAAGACAGGGTGTGTACGAAGAAAAGGGACAAGTGTCAGAGACACGTGTCAGAGCCAAAACCAGCCCTTGGTGGTTGCGGGGAGTTGGATTCAAGGACAGCTTCCCAAGGGAGGTGACATCTAAGTGACAAGCACCCAGACCCACATTGGCAAGGAAGAGTCTGTGTAGGGCTAGAGATCTGTGCCCTGGCTCGTGCTGGGGGCAGGTGGGCAGCCAGGTCTGAAGCAGCCGAGCAGCTGTTGGCATTCTGGCCCTCCCCTTGCCTCCCGAGTCCTCGATCATAACAGCAGTAGTCTCCAGAGACAGCCCTAGACAAGCAGCAGCCAAAACAAAGCCAAGAATAAAGCCCAAAGTGCCAGGCCGAGGAGCAGACAGGAAGAGCCAGCAGTACGCAGCGCCGTTCCTGTCCAGGGGAGAGGGAGGCATAGGTAAAAATGGGGCCACTTAGGAAGGGCTGCCTGTAGGTGGAGCCCACCAGAGATGACCAGACAGTTTATAGTCAACTGAAACTCTTACTCCTGCCAGCTGGGACTACACCCAGGTATTCGGGACCAAGTGTAGTGTGGCTCCAGGTGCTGAGCCAAAACCACGTCATGATATCTCACAGCTGGTGGGTTTTCTGCCCAAGCAGGCAGTGTAACAGACGCTAAGCTGAATTAGCTGGGGCATCTTGACCTCAGCTTCCAAGTCAGCTCAGACATCCTGACCTTTGGTTCCTAGAAGAGAGTTTTGGTAAGTTTCTGTGGGATTCTCCATCAAAGAGATCAAATTCTAGTTAAACTTAAAATGGCCTCAACAAGAATACAAGGAGCTCAGCGGTTAAGAGCACTGGCTGTCCTTCCAAAGGACCCGGGTTCAATTCCCAGCACCCACATGGCAGCTCACACATGTCTGTAATTCCAGTTCCAGGGGATAGATACCTTCACATCAATGCACATAAAATAAAGTTAAGTAAATTTAAAAAAAAAACACACAAAGAATCAGGTGCTTAAAAAAACAAACAAGAATGCAAGATGGAGGAAGCTCTGTACTGTTTGAATCTTCAGGGTGTGTCGCCCTCATAACCCAGGCATTGGGGCACAGGGAAGCCAGGAGTGGTCCTGAGGAGGAAGGACAAACTGTGAGGTCTACAAGAGGAACCACAGGTGCAGAGCCTTCCCAGGCCGCACCCCAGACTCAGTGTCCTGAGCTGGGCCTCTGCCCTCAGCTGTGGGTGAAGGCTGGCAGCTATGTCCAGGAGGGCAAAGGATAACCTCAGCATGCTGGCTTCGGCTAGCTCCTTTGATAACGTCTGAGTCCGCTAATAAAGCTACCCTGTTTGGATCCAGGAGTCTATGGCCACCATGTTATTAACTGTCTAAATTGGGATATGTTTGAAGGAAGACAAAGTAATAATTTACTGCAGGATAACAGAGTAATCTAGGCCTGCTCTGGGCACACTGGGGTATGTGGTCACCAGGCATTGGCAGGAGGCTGTGCCCAGAGCTCCCACTCCGGCCCTCGGGGACACTCTCCCTGTGGTCCTGCCAGCTCTAGTTCAGTCTTAGGTATAAAGCAGGGTTCTGGTTCTGGAATACCAGGACCCTCTTCAGAACCAAGCTTGGGGTTGGGGAAGTGCTCGCACCCATGGGCTCCTTTCCACAGCTTCTGCTAACACAGGCCCCTCCGCTCTCTTCAGGAGAACACAGCTTCCAAAGGAGTGGGCTTCTGTCTGTGGCTCAGAGTGGGCAGAACAGAGAAGCTGCCCGAAGACTGTCGCAAAGATCACGTGTGGTCACCACCTTCCTCCTGCCCGGGACCCTGTGGGGCAGTGCCCCTCCCCCAGCACAATGTGAAGTCTTCGGTCTCCTTCCTTCTGCCTCCCTTCCCTTCCTAGCCAACCGCCAAGAGGCAGGGATGGCCACCACCTTCTGGGCCCTGGCGCTCCTTGAGTTCACACTAGCCAGCCTTTGCCTGGATTGTGGGTCACAATAGGTTCCTGCCAACCCCTGTCCTGAATGCATCTTTCCACACTGTAAACACAAGTGGCTTTAAGGAAGACAAAACCAACAAAAAGAACAAAAACAAAAACAAAAAAAAAAAAAAAAAAAAAAGAACAAAAACAAAAGATCCTTCTGTGGGAGGAAAAGCATGCTAAAACAAAAACATCACCAGAGAACATAACTTCCCTGTTTAAAAAAAAAAAAAAATCATTTCCTCCTTTATCTCACCCCAAGGTAGCCTCTGAGTCCTCAGCTGCTGGAGCAAATGCACAGGAAACTCCAATCCCCCAAACCCCAAAGGCAGCCCAAAAATCCACAAATGGGCTCAACTTGGACTAGAGGAGGATTTCTTGCAGTTAGATAAAAGCTAGAATTCCTCAGGAACTTGCGAAGCTGGTTCCCCTCTACCAAAGGGAGCCATTTCCCTTATCACTGGCAGAGGGGACAAATGGCTGTCTGTGGTGGCTATTAGTACATCCAAGTGCACGCTGGCCTCCAGGCTTCCTCAGTGTCACAAGTACCTGGTTTACACATTTCAGAGTCCATGCTAGCGTCCTAGCCCTCCTCCCCTCCTCCCCAGCGCTTCTCCAGCTCACAGGCTTCCCTACCCCAGCCTCTCATTCTCCCTAGAACCCTGCTGTTCTCAATGTTCTCTCTCTCTCTTTCTCTCTCTCTCTCTCCTCCACTTCTGCTTATCACACTCTTTTTCTCCACCCTCTATCCACTGCCCTTCTCTCCTCTTTCACAGACAGCCCTGGCCATGTTCAGTCTACTTCTCTCTCTGCTCTGGACTCTTCCAGATGCCTCTGGCAGTTCTCTCTCTCATCTACAACAGAAACCTTCCCCTTAGCCACACCACGGAGCACTCAGGTTGTCCTTCTACACTCCCTCCTCTGCCTGTGAGTCCTGTTCTTTCTCCAGGGCCTCACCAGAACCAAGCAGTTTTGCCCAGTCCCCAAGCATGAGGATGGGCTGTTTGTCCTCCAATAGGGGAGGTCAAGGGCCTTCAGGACTGTCGCAGACTCAGTCAGCCACACTGAAATGACTGGGGAAGACACTCCACGGGGCTGGGCACGATGACTCAGGAGAGCCCTGAAAACTCTGTTCAAGTCTCTTCTGAGAAAGAAACCAAAAGTAATTTGTTGTTGAGGCCAGGCGTGATGGCACACACTTTCAGTCACCCAGGAGGCAGAGGCAGGTAGATCTTTCGAAGTTCCAGGCCAGCCGGAACTACTTATCGAGATCTGTCTTTCTAAAGAGGGAAGAGGTTGAAGGCCTCTTCAGTTCAAGCACTAACTGCTCTTCCAGAGGACCTGGTACAATCCCCAGTTCACAACAAGCTGTAACTCCAGTTCTAGGGCATCTGGCATCTTCCTGTACCCTCTGCCAGACTGCATGCATGTGACACACAGATAGGAGGCAAAACACCCAGGCTGTCCTGGAACTCATTCTGTAGACCAGACTGACCTTGACCTCAGAGATCCATCTACCTTGGCTTCCTGAGTGCTGGGATGAAAAACGGGCACCACCACATCTGACTAAAATATATTTTTCTTTTTTCTTGTATGTAGATGCTGGGGATCCAGCCTTGGGTCCACTTTGCTCTACTGAGCCATCTTTAGCCTCTGGTAGGTTTTGTTTGTTTGTTTGTTTGTTTTCGAGACAGGGTTTCCCTGTGTAGCTTTGGTGCTGTCCTGGATCTCGCTCTGTAGACCAGGCTGGTCTCGAACTCACAGAGATCCGCCTGGCTCTGCCTCCCAAGTGCTGGGATTGAAGGCGTGCACCACCACCGCCCAGCCTGACTAATATATTTTAATAAAATAATTTACAATAAAAAGAAATGTTCGTCCATCAGGAATTTTCAGAGTAAGGACCAGGAGCCTCGGGGGGACACGCGCAGCGGGTTGGTGGGGGTTCCTCAAAGCTTCTCAAGAAATTTATGAAGTATTTTTTCCCATTTCCTCGGGGATGTAGTGGAGTTCTTCACAGGCTACATGGTGATGAGAATCTGCAACAGAGCAGATGAGAGACAGGCGAGGAGCCAGTGGGCTGTCAGGGCACTAAAATATAAGGATGCCACTCTTGCCCCTCAATTGATTTTGAAAATACAGTTTTCTTCTCCCCCACTTCCTCCTCCTTCCTCCTCTTGCCTCCTCCTGTAACCCTCCTCCTCCTCTTCTGATGTGTGTGTGTGTGTGTGTGTGCAGGTTTGTTGTTTTTATTTAATTTTGATGCCAAAGTATGGTACCAGTGCCTTAGACACCTAAGCACATCCTCTACCACTTAACTATAATCCTGGGCCTTGGTTTGATTTTTTTTTTTATTGTCTTGGCTTATTTTTTAATTTTTTGGTTTTTCGAGACAGGGTTTCTTTGTGTAGCTTTGCACCTTTCCTGGAACTCACTTGGTAGCCCAGGCTGGCCTCGAACTCACAGAGATCCGCCTGCCTCTGCCTCCCGAGTGCTGGGATTAAAGGTGTGTGCCACCACTGCCCATCTTGGCTTATTTTGTTTTTCTTGTCGTTTTGAGACATGGTCTATCTACGTATGTGCTCATGCTATTTGAAACAGTGTCTTACTCTGTTGCCCAGCCTGGCCGGGGACCCGTGACTGGGCCAGCCTAAGGAATGTTAGGGCTACAGGTGTGTTAACATGCTTAGCTCTTGTTCTTTACTTATTTCTGTGTTGTGTTTATTTAGTGTGTGTGCTTGTGTGTGTGTGTGTGTGTGTGTGTGCGTGCAGGAGTGAGTGCTTGTGGGTGCTCTCATTCCACGGTGCACATGTGGTGACAAAGCACAATTGTGGGGACCAAGGTGCTGTCTGCAGGCTCCAGGCACAATGTCATGCTCAGGGTGCCTGCAGGGTGGCCAGTGCCACGGGCCAGCTGTCGTACAGCAGCCTGGAGCTGTCGCAGGTCCTGCCTCTGAACACGCTGTTGCTGAGCAATAACAAGATATCCAGGGATGAAAAGTGCTTCATTTTCTGGATTAAATCTCCTGGAAAGACTTCTATGGTCCATGTTGCCACTGGAGGCCACGTTGGTATCTGTGGTCTGCACTGATGCCGCGGGTGTGCCGATATCCGTGGTCCGTGATGCTGCCAGAGGCCAGGATGATGTCTGTGACCTGTGCTGCCAACACAGGGGACCAGTTTGATGTCCTTGATCTGAGCTGCCTATAGCTGCTGTGGACGAGGAAGCTTCATCAGAATGGTATCGATGAGTGCAGACTCACAACTCAGAATGTGACCCTGAAGGCCTCTGTGATAACTTCTCCCTGATCCCCTGCAAAAAATTAAACAGTCCAGACAGGAAGCTATTGAAGAGAGTCCTTAAAAACTGTAATAAAGGTGTTGAAGTAGAGCTCTTCCCAGTGGATGGCTCCTGGCGGGGAATGGGTGTGGGTAGGGAAGGACTCAGTTCTCTTTAAGGGGCTGGCCACTGTGAGTGTGACCATGCTCCAGTGAGTGTATGGGAAACACAAATTAGACCTTGTGGAGTTTGTTTGTTTGTTTTGGGGGGGAGGGTGGTGGGAGCGTAGACCTGGGGGGGAATGGTAAGCAGGTGTGATTGGGATGCATTGTACGAAATTCCAAATAAATAATAAAAATATTATGTTGGGGGAAAAAAAGGCATGTATCACCACCAAAAAACCAAAACAACCAAAGGACAACTTTCAGAATTTAGTTCCTTTGGTCTACCATGTGAGTTCCAGGAACTGAACTCAGGTCACCAGGTTCAGTGATAAGCGTCATTACCACCATGCCGTGGATCTAGGCCTTGTGGTCTTATTTTGAATTTAACTATGCTTTAAGTTTTTCAATTTCTATTTCTCTTTTATTATTTTGTTTGTTTGTTTTTGTTTTTGTTTTTTCAAGACAGGGTTTCTCTGTGTAGTTTTGGTGCCTGTCCTGGATCTCAATCTGTAGACCAAGCTGACCTCGAACTCACAGAGATTTGCCTGCCTCTGCCTCCCGAGTACTGGGATTAAAAACGTGTGCCACCAGCTTTGGCAAGCATTAATGTAAGCCTAGGAACTGTAACCATGAGGCTGGATTCCCCAGAAGAGTTGCCAGCTTAAGTTGTGCTGGGATCAAGAAAAATGGGCCTTGGCGGTTCGTGTTCCTGGAGTTGTATCCATGCCAGTGGATATCCACACACTCCAGAAGAGAATTTGACATTGCTGCTGCTGTTGTTGCTGTTATAGCAATGGCGGCCACCGCTGCTACTGTTTCTGGGATTACCATTTCATAATTGCTTACTACAGCTAGCACAGTGGAGACCCTGGCTGCAAAAGTAGCTACTACAGTTAGTTAATCTTTCATTCTATTGGGCATGATAAATTTAATTCAGTAGTTATATACATTTTGATTGGCTTTGAAAATCATAAATTTATAAACTCAAGTTCCATTTGCTTTGGGGATACCATCTTACAAGTACTCCAATTTGCAGTATGGCTCATTAAGGAAGGGAATGGCTCAGTTGCCTTTAGCCTACTGGCTATGGGTGGGATAAGACCTCTGTTGGTCTTTTCTGTGTCGAACACACAGATTGCAAGCCCAGCGCCACTTTGAGATCTTTGGCAGCAGTTAACTCTGCAGCTCACACAGGATTGAGCCTGTATGATAATGAGTATTCAGAGACGGGTAATGCCTGGGGGGCACTCACCAACCTAAGACAGAGCACCTGTGTGGCCTGGGCAGGCATCTCCATGACAGGTAAGGTGACCTGCTGACATCTCCCACAACCTAAGTCAGAAGTTCATTTTTTAGTAAAAGGGGGACCTGTAGGGTCCTGGCCCCTGTTTTGGGTAACTGTTGCCTTGCTTGCTGACCTTGATCTTGATATCCTCCCTATGCTAATTCCCTGCCAGGTTCCATCCTCCTGAATGCTTAAGGGAAGTTCCTTGTCTGTGTATCCTGCATAATGGGCGTTAACAGCTTAGATGCAAGATTGTAAAACATCAGTAGTGAACTTCTGCCCTCTGGGGTTCTCCCATTGTGCTGTAAGCCTGTATTTAAGACCTCTTCCCTCCTTCAATAAACAGAATTTGGCATTAAATAAATAAATAAAAAGAAAGAAAGAAAGAAAGAAAGAAAGAAAGAAAGAAAGAAAGAAAGAAAGAAAGAAAGAAAAGAAAATGATAGAACATTGCCGGGTGGCGGCGGCGGCGGCGGCGGCGGCGGCGGCAGCAGCAGCAGCAGCAGGTCTACAGAGTGAGTTCCAGGAAAGGTGCAAAGCTACACCAGGCTCTATAACCACCACTGCCCGGCTCTATAACCGCTCTTGCGGTGCTCAACACAGTTCTGTTTATAAAGGGGCCTGAGGCTCAGACGCCTCCCGCACCCTCAGTTACTGTCTGCTTCTCTCCCTGCAGCAGGCAGATTTTCTGAGATGTCTCCTTGCCCCGACTCCAGGGCCCTCCCCTGTGCACCCTCACCATGGTCCATTCCTGAGCTTCCTCACATTGAGGCCCCAGGCCCCTCGGTGGAGGGAGGAGAGTCTGAGAAGAAATGGAGTCTGCATTTAAGCTGCTTTCTCTTTTTGTCTTCAGTCTTTTTCTCTGCTCCCTCTAACCTCGCACCCAACCCCCTTGGTCTCACCCCTAAACTGCTCTCAGATCCACCTATGTCCACCTGGTCGCCCTGCCTCATACCACAATCACCTCCAGCCCACAGCTCTCCCTCAGTCTGCCCGGCCGGTCAGTGTGTCTTCTTATGCACGCCCCTTTCCTGCTCACTCTGCCAGGGCCCTCCGCTGACTCAGGAGGAATGCGCGGCCACAGCCTGGCACAATTCACCTTGCTGGCCAGTCTCCGGGCTGCCACCTGTCTGGCCCCATGTTCCCTCTGTGTGCTAGCCCAGCTGACCTTGTCTCCCCCTCAGGCACACAGTGTTCCCTGAATCGTTATCCCCAGAGGTCCCTTCGGAGCTCCTTCACCAGTCAGGCTTCCCTGGCAGTCCACTGACCTGAGTCGGGGGACCTATTTAGAAGGCCCCCTAGTTTCCTGCAGAACTGTCACCGCCAGTTTTAGACTCCAAATCCCTTGAGGGGGACCCCCTTCTGCTGCATCCCCAACATGTCTAGAACTTGACACCTGGCTGAAGAATTGTAGCACAAACATGAGTAGTAAGGAGTAGGCTGCAATCTCCATCACTCTGGAGTCTGAGGCAGGGGGATTGCAAGGTCAAGGCCTGCCTGGACTACACAGGGAGTTCAAGACCAGCTTGGACAGCTTACTAAGATCCTGTTTCAAGGCAGAGGCAGGCAGATCTCTGTGAGTTCAAGGCCAGCCTGGTCTACAGAGTGAGTTCCAGGACAGGCTCCAAAGCTACACAGAAACTTTGTCTCAAAAAACAAACAAAAAGATCCTGTTTCAAAGCAAAAGATAAAGGGGCCTGAGGATGTGGTTCAGCGGTAGAGCACTTGTCTAGTATGTATTAGGGCCTACGGTCACTCTCCAGTACCCCCACCAAACAAGAAGGGAAAGAATGGCGGTCCACGTGTGCTGTCACACACCCCTTCTCGATGCCTTCCAATCCAGAGAAGGCAGGGCTGGGTCCTACTTTGCCCCAGGGGCCCAGAGCATGGATGCCAACAGCTCCCTGACACCAACTGCCTCCTGCTGTTGCCCTGACCAGGTTCCCAGAAGAGCCTGGCTATAGGCCACACTTTTCCCATCAATGGCCAAGCCACGAGGCCGTCAAAACATAGGCACACAGCGCAGTATGGCTTTCTTCCCAGGCACACTGCCTGCCCAGCTGGTCAGAGTTGACCCTGCTGGGGACACCCAGACCAGTGAAGGTACTGGCCACAAAAGCAGTAGCAACACATACCACCCAACTTGTCCCATTCACCACTCATAGACAGCATCCTTGAAAGACACAGCTCAGAGCCGGGTGGTGGTGGTGGTGGTGGTGGTGGTGGTGGTGGTGGTGTGGTGCTGCACGCCTTTAATGCCAGCACCTGGGAGGCAGAGGTAGATGGATCTCTGTGTGCTGAGTTCCAGGACAACTGGAAGTACACAGAGAAACCCGGTGGGGATGGGGGCAGGCTAGTGTTGAGTAGGCTGAGCACTTCCCTCCCTGGCACTGAGCGGTGAGGGGAGGCGGCTAGGTTGAACTCAGACTCTCTTGCTGCTAAGGCCAATCAGCTAGGAGAGTCTCTAGGAGGACACTCACTTCCTATGGAGAAACTCCTGGCCTGGCTAAGATCTGGGAGCTGCAACCTGTTCCCGGGAGCCAGCGAAGGAGAAGGAACATCTAGGGACGTGCAGAGGGTAAACGAGGAGTGTGAAAAGGACCATTGTGGGTAAGTTCTAACAGGTCAGGTCAGAAGGGCCAGCCAACACTGCCTTCCCCGGAGACTCTGGGAGTAAAGGAACATCAGTTCCAGGCCACGGGACCTTTCTCCAGGCATTGCCTAAGAAGCTGCCACCATCATACCCTACCCAAGTGCCCCTTCAATAAGAAGCCATGATGTGAACTGGCTTCCGGAAAGAGACAGTGGCTGGCCCTAAAGATGGAGGAAAAAAGTCTAGTGTTTGCTCCAAGCAAACCAGCCTCCTTGGGACAGCTGCAGAGGACGAAGCACCGGGTCCCAGGGCAGAGGCGAGCTGGCTGCTCAGAGGCGAGCTGGCTGCGCAGAGGCGAGCTGGCCGCTCAGAGGCGAGCTGGCTGCTCAGAGGCGAGCTGGCTGCTCAGAGGCTTGCAGGTGGAGCTGGGGCCATTAATTGTATACACAAAGTGCTGAAAACAGTGGAACCCGCCCTCCCCGCCTAGGTGCTGGGAAAAGCAGAGAGTGAGCGAACGGTTTCCCTCCCTGGGAGCCTTTCAAGGTTTACTGCTCACTTACCCAAGCCCCATACAAAGACAAAACATATTCTGGCAAAGGTAATTAAAGATTGTTTATGGATAATAGTGTGGGACAGACTGACAAGGGACCTGTAGTGATGTTTCCCAGGAATAGAGTGCGACAGGTAGGTCTACAGGGGTGATCCAGACAGACAAGAGGACAGACAGAAGGATAGGGAAATGAAACTGAAAGGGGAAAGAGACCGAGTCCCAGCAGCTGTGTGTGTACATACGTTCCAGTGCTGCCCTGGGCCCCAGGGGGTGAAGAGGGATACTGGACCTTGGTCCTTGAAGGGCTACCGCTCCTCACTCTCTGCTGCCCTTCACCCAGCAGGCTGGGAACATGGGCAGATGATATTTCCAGGGCTGGGGAGAGTTAGTCTGGACAGACAGAGGATCAAGGCTCTTGGAGGGTCCCTGGAGGGTGTGGAGGCCTGGGTGGTACGGAATTAGCAGCAGCAATGGGGGGATTCTGGTCAGGCACCAGAGGACGAGGGCAGAGCCACCGCACAGCAGGGCCCGTGTCCAGGGCAGGTCCCCCACCTGCCCCGCCCACCACACCAACATGGTGCAATAAATATTTTCAAGTAGTAAGTCAGCGTCCATCAAGAGAGGCGGGGGCTAGCAGACAGGCAGGCAGGGGCATAAGACAAAAAGTCCCCAATCGCCCACCATGCCTTCTCAAGTTTCTCGAGCTCCAGCAAGTCTGTCTCAAGTACTACACAGTTGCTGTTTATCAGCGTCCTCACGGACACTGCCTGCAGGGGGCTCGGCTTCTCAAACCAGTGCCAGAGCCTGCTCGGTGAGGTAAGAGCAGGGCAGCATTGTTCCTACAGCGTCCACAATGGCTTCCAGGTGCTCGTCCTGGGCCTGAGGCCCACAGAGCTGCATGAAGTCGGCCAAACGCAGTAAGTACTCCAGGTTGTGGCCAGAGAAGCCCCGGCAGGCAAGAATCTGTGTGGCAATGACCTCCTCTGGAGCAGGGCCCAGGTAGCCAGGGTTCTGTGGGGTGGCCACATAGGCCAGTGCTGTGAGGGGTTGGTCAGGGGCATCCTGAGGATAGAAGGTGACTTCCTTAGTGTCATAGCCTCCGAGGACTGCTTCTCGCACATTCAGATACTTCAGGGCCTCGTTCACCTGCTCCCCTTGAACCTGGTACGCCACGCCCCAAGTGCAGCCCTAGGAGAAAACAGAGACACCACCAGTCAGTCACATCGCCCGTGGCTGGTCCCTCCTTCACTCTAGAATGTTACCCTAGATGCACCCCACAACTGTGCTCTATAAAGGAGCGTACAGGGGAGGGGGTGGTGGTGGTGGTGGTGGTGGTGGTGGTGGTGGTGGTTCAAGGGGTAAGGGTACTTGCTACCATGTCTGATGACCCGACAACCTACATTCAATCCCTGAGACATACATGGTGGAAGGAAAGAATTTACTTCCACATGTCCTCTTGCCTCCACATGTGACCTAAGCGTGTGCACAGGAGCACACACGGAAATAAATGTAATTTTTAACATTTATGTGTATGGGAATTTTGCCTGCATGTATGTTGGTGAGCCATGTGTACCTGGTGACCTGCTAACCTCGGAGGCCAGAAGAGTCAGATTCCCTGGAATTGGAGTCACAGGTTGTGAGCCACTGTGTAGGCGCTGGGAACCAAATCCAGGCTCTTTGGAAAAGCAGGAAGTGTTTCTAACTACTGAGCCATTTCTCCATGAAATTTAAATAAATAAATAAATAAATAAATAAATAAATAAATAAATAAATAAAGTGGTTGGCTGGCTGCTGAGGTACCCAGAAGCAATAGCCCTCCCTTAATTTTTTTTTTTTTTTTTGAGACAAAGTCTCATATAGTATAGGCTGGCCTTGTACTCACTATACAGCCAAGAATAAATTTGAACTCACAGATATCCACCTGCCTCTACTTCCTGGGTGCTTGGATTAAAGGCAAGAGCCACTGTGCCTGACTATTTCACCTTTCTTTTTTTTTAAGATTTATTTATTTATTTTATGTGTATGAGTGCTCTATCTACACGTACAACTTTATGCCAGAGGAAGGCATCAGATCCCACTATACATGTTTGTGAACCACCTGGGAATTGAACTCAGGACCTCTGGAAGAGCAGCCAGTGCTCTTAACCGCTGAACCATCTCTCCAGCCCCCTATTTCACTTTTTTTTTTTTTTGGTTTTTCGAGACAGGGTTTCTCTGTGTAGCTTTGCGCCTTTCCTGGAAATTGCTTGGTAGCCCAGGCTGGCCTCGAACTCACAAAGATACGCCTAGTTCTGCCTCCCAAGTGCTGGGATTAAATACGTGCGCCACCACTGCCCGGCTCACCTTTCTTAAGGGTTGACATAAGTGGACTTGCCCCAGGAACTAAGGAACTTATTAGACATACTTAAGTCTCACACTCCACTCTCCACCTAAATTTAGGCCTGCATCTTTGTGTGTGTGTGTGTGTGTGTGTGTGTGTGTGTGTGTGTGTGTGTGTGTGTGTGTGTATGATAGGGTCTCTCTGTAACTGTCCTGAAACTCACTCTGTCGACTGGGCTGGCCTTGAACTCACAGAGATCCACCTGCCTCTGCCTCCTGAGTGTTGGGATTTAAAGAATGTGTCACGACCACCACCACACACCCACTCCCCACCCATTCCCACACACCCCCACCCCCAGCAGGGACCTGCATCTCAATAAGCTGCTCAGATGGTTCTCCAAGAAGCACTGAGTTAGGCTACACTTCCACTCACCCTCTGCACCCTTACATATTGCATCCCAGGATCCTCTCTTGACTGTGCACTTACCTCACGATCTTCAAGGAGAGTCACCACTCGGCCAGGCTAGAGGGAAGCAAGGTGTTGAAAAAAGACAAATTAGCTATTAGCACTTCCAAAAGGGCTATGGATGTACCTTAGGGTTTGCCGACCAGGCACAAGGCCTTAGGTCCAATCTCCAGCAACACACACACACACACACACACACACACACACACACACACACACACACACACCCTGGGCTTTAATCCTGTTGTGATTTGAGCCTGTGATTCCAGCGCTCCAGAGCCTTGAGAGGGAAGGGGTTGCCATAAGTTTGAGGCCACATAGCAAGAAGTAGACAAATTGGAGGAGGAAGAGGAAGAGGAGGAAGAGGAAGAAACAAGCATATCTGTCAACAACCAAAAGTGCCGACCCAAGCCCCAAACCTCGGAGAGTGCCATTCATCCAGCGACATGGACAGAGAGTGATGGGCAGACGCGGAACAGACAAACAGCGGGTGGCCCAGGCTGGTAATCAACGCAAGAATCCACAGGTGCAAACGCCAACCTGAACCCCAGGCACACCAATTTCAACCACCAGCCAAGTTTACACATTTCCTTCAGTTAGCCCCAAGTCCCTGACATTTCAGGACATGGGCGCCCACTCTGCTGCCGACCCCACCTCACTCCCCTGGGCACAGTAGGATGCTCACCATCTTGTCGTTGCCCCTGTGGAAAGTGTCTCCCTGCCAGAACCGGCGGCTATAGCCCCGTACAAAGCCCACACGGCTGTCGCTGTAGGCAAAGTCCGGCTTCCATACTAGGGAGCCGTACCCGAAAATCCACAGGGCTTGGGGGTCGCCATCCTCCCAGGAGGGCTGCGCGGATGGTGCAGGGGACAGTGAGGGAGGTGGGTTGCTCTGGGCTGCGGACTCCTGCTTCATGGTGCCGGGCGCAGGGACGGGCCCAGGCGGCCTCCGGGGCTGGTCTCCGGCACGGCACGGAAAGACCGACGGACGCGTACACCTGGCCTGGCACCGATCGGTCGCTCCAGCTGAGTGGTACCCTCAGAGGCGCTCTTTAAACCCTCCGGCCGGGAGGGCCCTCCAGCTGCCTCCAGCTGTCTCGGTGATTGGGGCGGAGCAAATCTCCTTTTGGCCAATCACCTTTGGATTTTGCTTCTCGATTAACCGCGCCGCCCTCCAAGTGGGTACCGGGGTAGCCCGCCCCCCCAACGAGCCCGGCCCAACGAGCGCGCTGATTGGTTCAGCTCCTCCTCCGTGGCAGACCTGGCTGGAGTGATGCAACCGCAGCGAAGGTTTCCCCAGCACCGGCATGCAGCAAGGGCGCGTCGGATTGCGTCAGGCTGCGGGTACTGGGAACGGGCCTGGAACCGCCGCGGGCACCCGCCGTCCCCCCGGGAGGCCCTCGATGACCCGGGCGGTGTCTCCCCCGCAGTCCAGCCGGTGCACTTTGCAGAAGTGCCACCCAAAGCGGTGGCTAGCGCAGAAAAAATGCTCTGGGAGGCACAAACTCTAGCCTCTGGGCCCTCGCCTGAAAGAAAGCACGCCCTGCAGAGAAGCTGTCCCTGGCACCCTCCGCATTCCACTCTGGTGCCTCATGCTGTTGTCCATGTGAGCAGTTGGAGAAACTGAGTCACCGGGCGGTAGGGGGTTTTGCCAAGGCTGGAGTTGAGTCAGACTGGGTGGTGCAAGCTCGAAGGCCTCACGTGAGGGCTACGCCCCGGGCCAAATGTAGGACCCCTGAGTTCAGGCAGGTTTGAAGAGAAGCCAAAACTGAACAGCCGTGGGCAGAGCAGTCACTTCGAGGATGGCCGCCAGCTCCTAAGAAAAGAATGCCAGGCCAGTTTTATCCCAAGGGTATGGGTTTCATTTTCCTGGGCTTGGGATTTTCAGCAGTGGTTGATCTGTGTAGACACCGAGGTTTGGGGGAATGTTTATTAAAGAGAACACCGAGGATTGAGGGCGGCTGCAGCCTTTCTCCTCTTGCCTTGCCCGGCAGTGTGTATGGGCCCTGGCACCAAGGTGGGCACCGGGCACCAGCTGTCTCCCTGGCAGGTTCTCTGTGTCCCGAACCCTGCAGGAGTCACCGCAGGCAACTCTCCCCAGCAGCCTGCCCTTGCTCCACCTGGCGGGGCCACTGCCACCCTAAACTGTAGGCTGGAGGGGAGATGAAGAGTTTGACTTCCTAAGCAGCGGTAAGAGGCTGCACCTCGGGGCATCTCTCAATAGGAAAGGGAAACAGAGCAGACGACCTTCCAATTAGAAGAATTTCAGTGAGCTCCCAGGCAGTGGAAACTCAAAAGTGAATTAAACCGGATAGATTCATCCCCAAAGTGTCTAAGCATCAATCCCAGCATTCAGGAGGCTGAGGACAGAGACCTGGACATTCAGGTCAGCATGGGCTACAAAGCAAGACTAAAAGAATAAATGTATGGATGAATGGAGTGCAGATATTCCTAAAAGTTGGAGGAAATTTTGTTTGCTTTCGTAGTGGTGGGAATAGAACATGGGTCCTCACTGGGCAGTGGTGGCGCACGCCTTGAATCCCAGCACTCAGGAAGCAGAGGCAGGAGGATCTCTGTGCGTTCAAGGCCAGCCTGGTCTACAGAGCGAGTTCCAGGACAGGTACCAAAACTACACAGAGAAACCCTGACTCGAAAAGCCAAAAAAAAAAAAAAAAAAAAAAAAAAAGAACATGGGTCCTCACACTCATGTGCTTCTATACCTTTGATACATGCCTGCCCCGGGTCTGGGTTACCTTATGAGGATCACACATTACTTTTCTGAATGGAAAATTGTTTTTAAACAATGGTGCTATCTGGTAATTTTACTCTTTGCTGCCCCTCTGTGTTTCTCTTCCCTTCCTTTTCTATCCTCTGTGTTAGTTCCTCTGAGTACCCCCTCTGCTGCTGCTGCTGCTTTACAGAAAATAGCCTCTAAGAGTCTCTTCCCTCACTACCTCCGGTGGGAGATGGGAAACTGATGAACTCCTGGAAATACCTGAGTCTGTACAAACGACCCTGCGACTCACTCTTTCTACTCCAGGGAATTCCTCACAATATGAAAAAAGCCATGTGCCTGAAATTTTAATGGTATTTGTGGTAGCAAAAAGCAAAGGAAGAAACCCTTAAATACTTAAAAATAGTAAAATATTTAAGTAAATTGTGGTCAGTCCACGTGATAGAGAAGTGAACAAAGACACACAGAGAGAACAAGTCCAGACATACATGGTAGCAAAGCTGGTACACCCAACTGCATCTGTGAAGCGTTAGACACAATTCTGTATTGCTGTGTTTACTGGCATTGAAACAGTAGCTGATGTATAATTACATGAAAAGGCGGATTGTAAAATAACCTAATATAACTTTTTCAACTTAAAAAAGTCTGAGGTGAAACTGATAGAGTGCTTGCCTAGCATGTGTGAAGCCCTGGGTTCCATTCTCTGCCCTGTGGAGAGAAGCAGTCTATGTATGCTTATTAGCAAGGAGGAATCTGGAACAGCTCATTAAAATGTTCAAAATGACAACCTCTGAGTCCTTACATGGCCCCGGCAACATGGCAGCACATTTAAACTTTCTTTTTTATATTTATTCTGGTTGAGATTTTAAAAAGAAGTATAAAACTTCTTTTTTTTCCAGACAGGGTTTCTCTGTGTAGCTTTGGAGCTGTCCTGGATTTCGCTCTGTAGACCAGGCTGGCCTCAAACTCACAGAGATCCACCTGGCTTTGCCTCCCAAGTGCTGGGATTAAAGGTCTGCCAAGATAAAACTTTTTTCAAAGAAGTCTATTTCTGCCAAGGGGGTTCACACCTGTAATCCCAGCACATGGGAAGCCGAGACTGGAGGACTATGAATTCAAGGTCAGCCTGGGCTACATAATGAGATTCTTTCCCAAAACAACAAGACTATTTTGACTTCATTTAAAATCAGTATCTATTATGAAGACAGTCTAGTAAAAATGCCAATGGCTACATAGTAAACCAAAAATGCAGGATATGGACAGTCACATGAGGAATAGTAAAACTAGTAAAAACAACAATAAACGGGGTGTGGTGGCTGATGACCGGAACCCCTGTGGTTCCAGCACTATGGAAGCTGAGGCTAGAGGCCTGCTGCAAATTTAAGGGTAGTCTTGGCTACATAGTGAGTTCCAAGCAAGCCTGGGCTACAATGTGAGATCCTTTTTGCAACAAATAAATAAGTGAAAGAATACCTCAATAGTTGGTGGGAACATCAAATATGAGTGTTGAAGTGTGGGTGTTGCAGTTGAGAAAGTTTAATGGGATGATCATTCTTTATTTATTTCGTTTGTATGTGAGTAGGTATACGCACATGAGTAGGTGTATGCACGCAAGCATGTGGGAAGGTCACAGGGCAACTTTTGGGAGTCCCAGAGATCCAGTTCAGGTCATCGGGTATTGTGGCAAGCTTTTACGCACTGATCCATCTCACCCGGCTGCAAATGTCATTTGTGTTTGTTTTTGTCTGTCTGTTGTAACAAAGTCTCATGTATCCCAAGCTGGCCTGAGTTTGCTATGTAGCTAAAGATGACCTTGAACTTCTCTTCTTCCTACTTCTACATCTTAATTAAATGCTGGGTTGCAGACATGCGTCAGCAACTCTGATTTGTGCAATTCTGGGGGTGAAACCCAGGGTTTTGTGTATGCTAGGCAAGCATGCTAGCCACTGAGCTACACCACCAACCTGAAGTGCAAATTTTTTCTATTTTTTTTTTTTATACTTTTTTCTTTTCTTTTTTTTCCCCCGTTTTTCGAGACAGGGTTTCTCTGTGTAGCTTTGCGCCTTTCCTGGATCTTGCTCTGTAGACCAGGCTGGCCTCAAACTCACAGAGATCTGCCTGGCTCTGTCTCCCAATCCTGGAATTAAAGGCGTGCAACGCCGCCGCCGCCCGGCTATGATCCTCCTTTTCTAGTCACCCGAGTTTACAGATGTGTGCCCCTATACTTAGCAAAAACTTGCAATTTTTTGTGATGTCTTTCATCAGTCTAAGTGAATATTCACGTTCATACTGTAAACCAGGCTGGCCTCAAACTCACAGAGATCCGCCTGCCTCTGTCTCCCAAGTGCTGGGATTAAAGGCGTGCGCCACCACCACCACCACCACCGCCGCCGCCGCCGCCGCCGCCGCCGCCGCCGCCGCCGCCGCCACCACCACCACTACTGCCTGGCATCTTTTTTCTTTTTGAGACAGAGTCTCACTAAGTAGCTGTCTAAAAGTAGTTGAATGTTTAAGTAAATTATGGTCAATTCACATGACAGAAATGAGCACACACACAGGCATAAGCACATAGAAAAACTTAAACATCCAGCCATAGATGATAACTTAACGTTGATAAAGCCCATTAAATCTGTGAAGCCACTGGAAACAATTCCGTGTCCTGCACTTACTGGCATGGAAACTCAACTATGATGTTTAAGTATATAAAAAGCACATTTGAAAAAATAAATAAAAATTTAAAAAAAGCACATTTGTCTGAACCACCTAGGGGACACGTCCGTGATATTCTTTTGCAGACCTTTTCCTACCCAACCAAACCGGCCCCTGATCTGATCCTCACAGAGTTATACACTCACTCGATGCTCCTACAAACCCCTTAGGTCACATCTGTCACCCGCCCTCTGCACCTCACAGTTATATACCAGAAACAAGGATCTATTGGTTATTTTCCCACATGCCAGACAGTTTGCATCCATTCTAATGATCAACTTCTCCTAGGAGGCATCTGCCAGGAGAATCTATAGGTGGATCTCTAGAGTGTCAAGGCCAGCCTGGGCTACATAGTAAGTTTCAGGCCAACCAGGGCTACATAGTAAGACCTTGTTCCAAAATAAATATGTAAATAAAATCATATACTTCTCCACTCTGTTGGAAGGTAAATATAACTTCACAGAGAAGTCCACGGGTGAGTCAGGCGGGCAGCTCACAGTGGCACAGCTGTAGTTACAGATCCTGGGTCTAAACACAGACAGCCTAGCTACAAGCGTCCTTGCTGACCGACAATCATTTGATAGGCCTCCTTCCATCAAGGTAGGAGCTCCCCCAAATGTAATCCTCTTTGAAGGCCCAGCGGAGTCAATATAGTAGTGGCATACCTAAGGGCATCCACAAAGTAGTGAGAACAATGGGGGGGGGGGGACATGCACTCTTTTGGGGGTGGGAGTTGTCTTTTGTTGAGACAGAGTTTCTTTAGTCTTGACTGTCCTGGATCTTCCTCTGTAGACCAGGCTGGTCTTGAACTCACAGAGATCCGCCTGCTTCTGCCTCCTGAGTCCTGGGACTAAAGGTGTGTGCCACCGCCACCCAGTGAGAAGATACACTCTTACCCTGAAAAAGTCAGGGTAATATCTCACATACTGCCCGACACAAGTTCAGCAATCTCAAAATAGAAATCTCCACAAATGTTGTCAGGGATGCTGGGCAGTAGTGGCACACGCCTTTAATCCCAGCACTCTGGAGGCAGAGCCAGGCAGATCTCTGTGTGTTCGTGGCGAACCTTGTTCTGCAGAGTGAGCTCCAGGACAGGCTCCAAAACTACATAGAGAACCCTGTCTCAGAAAAAAAAAAAAAAAAAAAAAAAAAAAAAAAAAAAAAAAAAAAAAACAACGAAAGTTTTCCAGGGCTCTTTTTTTTTTTTTTTTTTCTTTTTTTCTTTTTGGTTTTTCGAGACAGGGTTTCTCTGTGTAGCTTTGCGCCTTTCCTGGATCTCACTCTGTAGACCAGGCTGGCCTCGAACTCACAGAGATCCGCCTGGCTCTGCCTCTCTAGTGCTGGGATTAAAGGCGTGCGCCACCACTGCCCAGCTGTCCAGGGCTCTTAAACAGCTCCTGTTGCGGTCTTCGCCGGCCCCCAGCCCTCGTTTCCCTTCACCAGTATTTCTCTCTCACTTAGTGGCCTGCTTTCTTCGACACCAGAAGCAAACAACACCATAGC